>NC_142780.1:32575200-32685200 GCF_988280905.1 Pimephales promelas
CCATCCATCCATCACCTCACCTGCCCCATCTGTAGAGGAGTTTTTAGAAACACTAATGTTAATTCCTCCTTCCTGTAAGATGATGTCTTCTTCTTTGGAGGAGGCTCTAGGGTCTGTGAGGGGCGAGGAGCTGCTGTCAGGTGGTGGTAATCGGGGCAGATGCGGCATGAGTGTCGACAGTGTGAAGGGAGCCAATTCAGAGACTCCCAGCAGCTGGACACAACCGGGAGAGACCCGTGGATGTGTGGACGGATACAGCGTAACAAGAGGGAGAGGAAACTGTATGGACGCACTTTCTGCTCCGTATAGAGGGAGCTCTGTCGGCTGCGGAGACACATCTGTGAGACTCTGGACAACCGGGCTTTTTGATGCAGTTCCAGGTATCAAGGTGAGAGGAACGTCCGTCATTATTGGAGCCGTGAGAAGAGGAAGAGCCGTGTTCAAAAGCCTCGGGCAGGTGGACAGCAGATCTGGAGGAATCCCAGTGGATGGAGGAGGACATGTTGGGAAGGACTGCAGAGGCTCCTGGTTGTCTTTTGCAGGGCTGATTTTATAGAAACCCTAAACGTAAGAAAATGTTAAAAGTTAATCATGTCACTTATCACTAGGGTTGGACGGATTTAACCTATCTGTAGAGCTTTCAGACCATATTTAACATAAATGGTTCATACAGCATTACCAGCAGCATTATATTTGGTATATAGTAGTCATCTGTAATTATTTTAGTTTCTCTTTTTTTCATTTCTCACTCAGACACATCAGTTTGAAACTGTAAATGTTGGTTGATGAGTCACGATCACCAAACAGTCTGATTTAAATAATAATTTGTTCCTTTATCTGTTGTTGGTTTGAGTGACAAACGCAGTGAAGTACAAAAGAAACTCGTTTTTGGTAAAGACCTTGTGCGTCTTGAATTCAGTCATGTTCAACTAAACAATCACTAAACTTTTGCCATGAAAATACTCTGCTTGTGAGACAATTTTTATTTTTTTTTGAAATTCTTCATTTTGTAGTTTAGAAAACTGAATAGGGGCAATATTCTTGAAATGTATTTTTCCATACTTTTTTTCATACTTATCCAGACCTGGAAATTACTCAAATCAAATTCCATAGTCTATCAGAAGACTTTAAACAAGGTCAATTTAGTTAAAAGTACTATTAAGATATATAACTAAATATATAATATAGATATAAAGCTATATAGATATATAACTTTATAACTAAACATTAAATTAGCCAAAATATTGAATTAAAAAAAGAGATGCATGGGGAGAATTTTGTTCATGATGGTCACTTCGGTTCAGCGTGCATCTGACTATCAGCATTATTGACAATTTTGTCAGGTAGACAATGAAAAAGATCAAATATAATGCAAAAAACGAGCAGAAAAGAATTTCTGCAACATTAAATTAACCAAGTAATATCATTCAGAAAGCTGAATTATATTAACCGAAACTAAAAACATAGAACCAATATTCGTTGCTTGAAATTAAGTAAAATAATACTTTATTTTAGCTAGTTGCCGAGGCAGTATTTCTTAATTTCATTTAGCTTAACATTATGTACTAAAATAACTAAAAGTGAAATAAAAATCAATAAAAACAATATAGACAAAGAAAATGACAAAACGAAACAAAATTACTAGAACGTTAACCAAAATTAAAATGGAAAACGAGACATATATATATATATATATATATATATATATATACTAAAATAACACTGCAATAAAATATCATGACCCTATTTCACATTAACTCCTTTGACAATAATGCCACTGGTTTAGCTAATGTCACCATGTTCGTTTTCTCTGTACATTAAACAGGATATGAAACACTATTTAGCAATTACACACATTAAATGTCAATCAGCTAATGTGAACTCAGCGCCAGTTTCTTTTGATGAATGGTTACAAAAACTAAGAGACTATTGTTCTTACCTGAACAAAAGCCATAGTTTGTGTCGGCTCATGCGTTCATAGAAACGAGGCCATTCTTCTAGTACCTCCAACAATAGATGACACTTGGACACGCAAGCAATAATGAAAGTCCAGAAACCTTGGATGAGTGTCAAAAGAACAATAGCATCCACCATCCTTTCTTTCCGCTGAGATACTCGCCGTGTTTCATTGTGTCCCAGAGTCACTTCCTCTACTTCAACAGCATTTCATCCGTGTCTAACGCCTCTCAGGAATTTTTATGAAGAGCGGTTCGGCTGTAATGGATAGCAGTCGCCAAGGCTGATGAAAAATGCATGCTGATTATTGTTAGACGGGGTCAGAGTTGAGCGACTGAGGGTAAGTTATACTGCGACTGATGGGTCACAAAACAACACAAAGCCAGTGACTCAGCACAGGTCAGATCATGATGACTGAGGGGAGGAAAACATGATGTTAGCATCCATCCATCCACCCTACCTGTAGGGCTTTGCATATGTGTATACTAAACAGACATAATAAAGATGTAAAACATGACACGTTTGATGCAACCTCATATGGAAAATGTGCGCATGTGAGTGTATCTGTTCGTGTGGTTTAAGTGAATCCTGTTTCACCCCAGGAGGGTTTTTACCTGCCCGATCACATTACAGGATTCCTCCGTGTAAGGTGCTGGAAGTCAACAGGAGACGTGCAATCTGTAATGGGAGCAGTTAGATTGAAAACAAGATTAAACTAACTCAGTTACGACGTCAGATTACACTAAAAGGACAAGCCAAGGGAAGGCAAAGCGTCACCAGCCTCCTTTGAAATGGTTATATATCATAAAACTACTAAAAATTTCCGTTACTTGAAATAAAATGAATGCTCATTTAGTTTAACTTGATGTAAAATACTAGAACTATATTGACATATTAAAAAAACACTAATAAATATGACAAAAATAACAAATTTACACACAAAAAGACATTATTGCTATAATAATTTCTTAATGATAAAATAAAACTGCTACATATTGTGAACAATTTTTTTTTACATTTAACTTAAAGGAGTAGTTCACTTTAAAAAAAACTTTTGCTGATAATTTACTCACCCCCATGTCATCCAAGATGTCCACGTCTTTCTTTCTTCAGTTGAAAAGAAATTAAGGTTTTTGATGAAAACATTCCAGGATTTTCTCCATATAATGGACTTTAATGGGAACCAAACGGCTCAAGGTCCAAATGAGAGTTTCAGTGCAGCTTCAAAGGGCTTTAAACGACACCAGACGATGAATAAGGGTCTTATCTAGGACCCTTCGAGTCATGACTCGAAAAAAAGATTTGTTAATTTTGATGAACGAGTTTGAACAGGAGTCACGAACACACATCATAGAAAAGAGCAAGGCGAGCACTTGTGCTTATAAAACTTAAACTGTTTTATTTATTTTTTAAATGGCGAATGGTTTCGCTAGATAAGACCCTTATTCATCGTCTGGAATCGTTTAAAGCCCTTTGAAGCTGCACTGAAACTGTCTTTTGGACCTTGAACCGTTTGGTTCCCATTGTAGTCCATTATATGGAGAAAAATGCTGGAATGTTTTCATCAAAAACCTTAATTTCTTTTCGGCTGAAGAAAGAAAGACATGGACATCTTGGATGACATGGGGGTGAGTAAATTATCAGCAAAAGTTTTTTTTTAAAGTAAACTACTCCTTTAAATGACCTTTAAGAGATGATGTGTATATAATTGTAAGTTTTTTAAATATTTGCACATTTTCAAGTGATGTGGAAGGGGACACAAATCTCAATATTGAATATTTATCTCGTGTTATTTACAGCATACAGTACAGATTCAGATCTTTTGCATGATATTATGGTAGAACACACATTCTCATAGATACAAAATGATAAGTGTGTTAATTTTTTCTGGAGTAGGTGCATTAGTGAGCATGAGCATATTTCACATTAGCATCCGCTAATGAGATATACTAGAGATTCCACTGAATTATTTAACTTCAAAACATGTTTAAATATTTAAAGATGATTGAACTGGTTAGAGATTAAAAAACAAACTGACATTATCAGTATCATTTGAAATCCACTAAAATGTCTATAAATTGTGCATTTTGTGATCATTTTCAGCATCGTTTTCAACTCCAAGGATAAAAAACATGATTTAAAGGGATAATTCATCCATAAATCAACATTCTGTCATCATGTACTCACACTTCCACACACGTATGACTTTTTTTCTTCTTCGGTGAAACACAAATGGAGATGGTTAGGAGAAAGTTTGAGCTTCTGTTTTTGAAACTGCCAAAAAGTACATTAATTTATCATAAAATAGTACTTCCGAAGTCTTCTGAAATCCTTTTTGTGAGGAACAGACCCCTATTTATTTAGTCTCCACGGAAGCACTGAAACCTGAAACCCAAAATTTTTTGTTAACTTTACTTAATGTTCAATACAATAATTTGTTGAACTTACTTAAAATTTCGTAGTAATCTGTACTGTTTGCATGCTATGCCTTCGTTACTCAGAAAAACCCGGTAAAAATTACTTGAGTACCATTTTTGTATATATATATATATATATATATATATATAAATATATACACTGTAAAAAAATATTGTTGGTTTAACTTAAAAAAGTAAGTAACCTGGTTGCCTTAAAATTTATACAATGAAGGCGAATGATTTAATCATCAGAAACTCAAAATTATTTGTTATCTGAACTAAATAAATGATTTAAGTTGTTTTGACAAAAGAAAAAAATTTGTGATTACTAATCATGAAAAGATTTTTTTACAGTGTATATATACAGTATATATATAAATGTTTAATGATTTTATTAAATGACCATTACATTTTTTTTTTTTTTTGCGGCCTCTTGTAAGTATAACTCCAGTATCGAAAGCAAATAAAATTGTAATGGTAAAATAAAGCCAAAAATAGAAAAACAAATCAATTAATTTATTCATGCCGCAATGCACTCTGGGAGTACACTTCCTCAGATTACAGTCAGAATTAAGTTGACTTAAAAAAACAAAACTTAAATGGATTAAGTAAGAACAACTTGATGCAAATTAAGTTATGCTCACTTAATGAAATTAAGGCAACGCAAAATAAAATTAAGTAAACTGAACTAATTGGTTTTTACAGTTCAATAATACAACCCATTGGGTACAACATCTTTGCTTGCGTTTCACAGAAGAACTAAAATAATATAGGTTTGGATGCCAGGGTGAGCAAATGATGACAAAACGTTAACTTTTGAATGACGCACTGCTATAAAAACACATCTTTTGCCGATTGAAAAAGTTTCAAAGAATCAGTTCCACAAACAAAGACTCTTTGCCTTTTCAAATGTCTCGTCTTGTCTTTACCGTCACTGCGTTTCTTGATCTGCGTTATCGTTACATACTGAGCTTCAAATGTTTCCCTTGTCAAGCTTCTCTTGTTCAGTGAAGTCCCCTGTTGTGGTGCGCTGTCTGTCAGCAGTGCAGGATTTTAATGAAGGCCTTGCGGAACTCGATGTTGAAGGTGGTGTAGATGACGGGGTTGACAGCGCTGTTGAGGTAACCCAGCCATGTGACAGCGCTGTAGAGCGACGGAGAGATGCAGCAGCTACCGCAGTGAGCTTTCAGCACGTGTGTGAGGAAGAAGGGAAGCCAGCATATGATGAAGACACCTGCAAAAAACACAAACATCAAGGAGCGAAAACATCGCATTTGTAAGCTGCCCTGGTTAAAAACATCTGCTAAAAAATCACTCCTTTTAAAGAGGCTGCGTGTAAGAATTTTCTTGTATTAATCACTTAATGTATTGGAAATGTGTAAACAGCTTGTACCAAAACTTAAAAGGACCAGACCTTCACCGAAAGCCTGTAGATAGACTTTAAAGGAGTAGTTCACTTTTAAAAAACTTTTGCTGATAATTTACTCACCCCCATGTTATCTAAGATGTCCATGTCTTTCTTTCTTCAGTCGAAAAGAAATTAAGGTTTTTGATGAAAACAATCCAGGATTTTCATCAAAACCTGGTAACCAAACGGTTCAAGGTCCAAAAGACAGTTTCAGTGCAATATATTTGCATCATGTCGACAGCATCATGTCGACAGAAGAGGTCATTAAAATTTTAAAGTGATTATAAAGTATGTTTGAGACTAGAAAGACCTGGCTATGTTAGACTTTAGTTTGAATTAATCCTTTTTCTTTGCATGACATTGACATTTCAGTATAGAATAGCTCTTTCAGCGTTATCCTGAAATGAATATTATATAAGCAATCATTTCATGTGTCACAGAATGGAAGATAGGCTCTTCGGAGTGTGTGAAAACGTGTGAAATCCTTTTGATTTTCCAAAGAAACCGGCCTGAATCTTTCATATTAAAGGAGGAGTTCATTTTTAAAGGGTTCAAAGGGATTTAAACAATGAATAAGGGTCTTATTTATTTATTTATTTATTTGGATCCCCATTAGCTTCCACAATGTGGTTGCTAGTCTTCCTGGGGCCCATAAGTGTACTGAAACTTATATACAATTAAAATACACAAATATAACATACATAAATATAACATTACCGCATGTACACATTTATCCGCATATACACACTCATACAGCATTTGATAATATCAGTACATATAGACAGTCACAAATTAACTGATGTAATACTATTAATTGTAATCTGTTTTAGAGTCTTCTTAAAATTATATATGTTTGATATATGCCTTGTTCTTAAATCCAGTTTATTCCAAGCAGATGATGCTCTAGATAAAACAGTTCTTGCCATACAATTGGACCTTGCAGATGGAACCACTAACACTTATCAAGTGGGTCTTATCAAGTGAAATGATCGCTCATTTCAAAATTAAATAACAAAGTTTAAGTTTTATAAGCTTCTGTATGACTCTCCTGTTCGAATTCCTTCATCAAAATGATCGAATCTTTTGCCGAGTCAATTCCTTCATTTCGTTTGTTGAATGAACCAAATGACACGAAAAAAGATTCGTTCATTTTGATAAACGAGTTTGAACAGGAGTCACGAACGTGCATCACAGAACAGAGCAAGGCGACCATTTGAGCTTATAAAACTTAAACTTTTTTTTTTTTAAATGAGCGATCGTTTCGCTTGATAAGACCCTTATTCATCGTCTGGAATCGTTTAAAGCCCTTTGAACAGTTTGCAGTTTGGACTGAAACTGTCTTTTGGACCTTGAACCGTTTGGTTCCCATTGAAGTCCATTATATGGAGAAAAATCCAGGAATGTTTTCATCAAAAACCTTAATTTCTTTTCGACTGAAGAAAGAAAGACATGGACATCTTGGATGACATGGGGGTGAGTAAATTATCAGCAAAAGTTTTTTTTTAAAGTGAACTACTCCTTTAACCTCTCACCTAAAACGATGGCGAGCATCTGTGTCGCCTTTCTCTCTTTCTGCTGTGACAGTCTTCCTCTCACTCTCTCCTTCGCCACGGCTCCTTTCTCTCTGTCTGCGTTTCTCTCCCTCCATCCGTGGGGGCCGTTCACGCTTTCCTGCAGTGCGGCCCCGCGCAGGCCGGGGACCGAGAGCGTGGAGCAGGGCCGTGTGGGACTGGGCGCCACAGACACCGACAGGGAGATTTTAGCATGTCCAGGCTGCTGCGATTGCTGCGGAGGCTGCTCTCTGTCCTGACTCAGAAAACACATGGGTTCCACGTCCAGAGGATGAACCACGGCCTCTTTCACCAGCGTCTGTCACAGACAACATGATTCACACAGACGTTCACGCTTCAGAAGTGACTGAATGTGAGAGGGACAGTATGAACAGCTGTAGTGTTTTACCACTTTCTTGCGTTGCGGAGCGGCTGGAGGAGGCTTTAATATTAAAGTGCACAATTTCACATCTTCAGGATGAGTACACTTATTCTGACAAACACAAAAAGAGAGAAAACAATGAAACAATGTGCCAGATTGCAGTCACTAGTTAATCATTTTAATTCTAATCAAAAGGCATGTTATATCTATTTCAAAGGTTTTGGGTTGAAAAGACTTTTTACTGTTTTTGAAAGAAGTCTTGGCAACACTTCATTTTACGACCCGCAAACAACTGCATAGGTACACCGAAATCATATATATATATATATATATATATATATATATGTGGCAGTGGCTATATGTAAGCACAGTATTATAAAAAAATGAATTTATTGGCTTTTTTTTAGATTACTTAATGTTAAGTCAACCCACAGATGTCAAAATTAACTGATCCCTAAACCCACCCCTAAACCTACCCAGCTCCACCCCTCAGATCTGGATCCAACTCCACCCCCTGATCCCTAAACCCACCCCTAAACCTAACCAGCTCCACCCCTCAGATCTGCATCTGACTCCAACCCTGATCCCTAAATCCACCCCTAAACCTACCCAGCTCCACCGCCTGATCCCTAAACCCACCCCTAAACCTACCCAGCTCCACCCCCTGATCCCTAAACCCACCCAGCTCCACCCCCTAATCCCTAAACCCACCCCTAAACCTACCCAGCTCCACCCCCTAATCCCTAAACCCACCCCTAAACCTACCCAGCTCCACCCCCTGATCCCTAAACCCACCCCTAAACCTACCCAGCTCCACCCCCTGATCCCTAAACCCACCCCTAAACCTACCCAGCTCCACCCCCTAATCCCTAAACCTACCCAGCTCCACCCCCTAATCCCTAAACCCACCCCTAAACCTACCCAGCTCCACCCCCTGATCCCTAAACCCACCCCAGCACACCTTGTGAGATCTCTGTCCATCTCTGGGCTCTGAATGGAGGCCGTGTCTGCGTGAAGGTGCGGTGCGTCTGCCCCGTCTGCGCAGGACCACGCAGATCTGCACATACACCATCACGGTCACAATGAAGGGCACGTAAAAGGAAGCAACAGAAGAGTAGACCACGAAAGCAGGGTCGGCAAAGCTGCAGTCTCTCCCTTCTTGACTGGCTGATATGAAAGACAGAAAGGACAAGAGTGAATCTCATGCAAACATGCAGTATACATCAAACTTCAACTACATCGAACTTCTTTAAGGGATACTCCACCGTTTTTTCATATTAAACTATGTTATTCCCTTAAATAAGACGAGTTGATACATACCTCTCTCGTCCCAGTGCGTGCGCTCAATCCCAGTTCATTCAATATGGGCCAAGCAGAGAAGCGATCAAACACCTCCACGTTTTCCCTATTTAAATACAGTTACACGAGTAGAGTAATGCCTGGTTCAGATTACACGATTTTTTTTGTCTGTTACGATAGTAGTCACTGTGTCAGATCATGTGATTTTGACTCCTAAAATCTTGTCGTGTCGTGGACAAGACACATGTCAGACTACACGTTAGGCTTGTTTGAGATGCGCCTTGCCTCGCCTGAAATGTATGCGAGAGTAGGCGGCTGCAGTGAGAGGAGGAGTGAAAAAAGCGCAGGCAAGCCAGGCAGATCTCGGTTCTCACCGTGGGTCTGACACCAAAGACTGATATCGCGGGATTCACGCTCCTGCAACTCGTCTTAGTTATGGGAATAACAGTTTAATCTGAAAAAACGGTGGAGTGTCCCTTTAAGGAATGTTAAAAAGGCCATATTATGCCCTTTTACAAAGTCTTGATTTTATTTTTTAGCTCTACTAAGAATAGGTTTTCATGCTTAAATGTTCAAAAAACACCTTATTTTTCAAAAAATTTATTTTAGCTCCTCTCTTCCCAGTTTGTCAGTAACACTCTTGTTTAGTTTCGGTCTCAATGAAGCCCCTCCTTCGAAAAAGTGTAACTAATGCTCTGATTGGTTGGCTGGACCAGTGTGCTGTGATGTCACGCCTCTTACCATAACTGCGAGTTTCAACACACTAATTAACTTAACCAGGCCCCGCCCTGTGATTCTGCATATGCATTGTGTGGGAATTATGTAAATGAAGATTATTGTGACGTGTTTGTTCCCAGAGTTTAGAAACTGCGCACTGATACAAAGAATAATTCCCTTTTGAGTGCAGCAACATTACACACTTAAAGAAAGATTAAAAATGTAAAAAAAAACAACAACAAAAAAACAAAACAAAAGGCATTATAGGTTCTCTTCAAAGAAACTTTTAGACCTTGACTCAATGGTTCTTGCTAAAGTAATTTCACAGTACTTAAACATGTCATGTTTTGATGAACGCTGCATATTTTTTCTGTTTTTCTTTTCTGTGTTTTTATAGTTCAAGCCTTCATGTGCTGGGGCAATCTGTGAAGGGCTCTGTATGCAAGCGCAGATGCCACTTGAGCTGAAGAGGAGCTCGCTTATTGAAATTCAGTCAGAGAGGTGTTTCGATCATCCTCCTGCTCTACGGTGTTGTCAAGGTTTGTTTGAGATGTGGAGCATATATATGTATAAATATGCACACAAGTACTAACTTTAAATAATGGCACAAACAGATCAATACTGAGGAGCTGCAATCTCTACATATTACAATAAAGGACCAATGAAGAGCCTTGAAACATACAGCATTATTCAATATTTAAAGGAGTAGTTCACTTTAAAAAAAAAAAATACATTTGCTGATAATTTACTCACCCCCATGTCATCAAAGAACCAAGATGTCCATGTCTTTCTTTCTTCAGTCGAAAAGAAATTAAGATTTTTGATGAAAACATTCCAGGATTTTCTCCATATAATGGACTTCAGTGGGAACCAAACGGTTCAAGGTCCAAAAGACAGTTTCAGTGCAAACTGTTTAAAGGGCTTTAAATGATTCCAGACGATGAATAAGGGTCTTATCAAGCGAAACGATCGCTCATTAAAAAAAAAAAAAGTTTTATAAGCTCAAATGGTCACCTTGCTCTGTTCTGTGATGCACGTTTGTGACTCTCTTGTTCGAAGTCGTTCATCAAAATGAAAAAATCTTTTTCCGAGTCATTTGGTTGATTCAACGAACGAAACGAATGAATTGACTCAGAACAAACATTTGTTCATTTTGATGAACGAGTTCGAATAGGAGAGTCACGAACGCACATCACAGAACAGAGCAAGGCTACCATATGAATGAATCACTGATTTTGTATTATAGTTTTTGATAATAGTTTGAACAACATTTTATTTTTACATTCTCCATTTTGATTTTAGTAATTTTGTTATTATTTTTTATGTAATCTGTATTGGTTTTATTACGTTTTAGTTTATTTTGGTTTTAAAGGTGCAATGTGTAACAAAGTTGAGTATCTATTAACAGAAATGCAATATGACATCCATAACTATGTTTTCAGTGGTGTATAAAGAACTTACTTAATTAGCCGTAATGTTTTTATTACCTTAGAATGAGACATTAATAGCTCCATAACCGCGGGAATCCCCTTCTATGAAGGTCGCCATGTTGTGACGTCATATTCCTACCGTAGCCGAACGCGAACAAACAGCGCTACAGAACGCGTTTCATCACTACCTTGAAAGAGAAGTAGCGGAAAGCTGGAAGCTAGCCTTACACTCCGTGAGTAGTGACTTTTCCCTTGTGAGTGGCGTAAAATATGTATTTGGGATTGTTTCATGTAACTTAGTTCTCCCTCGCTGTGTTATGGGTTTGTTATGTTGGGGATAGATGTGCTGTTACGTTCGTGAGACAGCTGATGATTAGTATTCATGTCATTGACCGTAAAACAGTACGTTACAGGAATCACTAACCCGTCGATAGAGACTTTTACTAAAGTCTTTTATCCATAAGTCGATCGCGAAGAATTTTAAAAATCAGAGAAAAAAGCCTATTGTGTGTAGTAAATAGTATCTATGGGATGCGGAGATGACATGATTGTAACAGCGCGCGCAGTTCCGACCTTTGGACTCATGCAGACGCGTCCCAGCTCAGCCACAGTAACAGCTCATATTAGCCAGCTAAACTATTACTACCCTGTTAGAAAAAATATATAGCTGCTCCCTCGCTGTATTATGGGTTTGCTACAGTATGTGGGGAGAAATGTGCTGCTGGTTACGTTTGTGAGACAATCAGCTGATTATTATTTTATTAAATTATATATTAAAACCCTTGATCCTCACCTGACTATGGCTTTGTAAACAGACAGTATTCATGATGTGGTTTATAATGGACTGTGGTACAGAAACAGTGACAATGTTACACACTCTTGGCTTACTCTGGCTATTCTCTGCTGTCTCAGCCGACGAGATGTTTGTCCCGTTTTCGCAACCGTAGCTTCTTCGAAAGGGAGGGGTGAGCAGTGGGCGGAGCCCTTAGTGCAAACCTGGTGCAAACTCGCAACCGAACCACTAGATGTCGCTAAAAGTCACACATTGCTCCTTTAACTAAACAAAAACGAGAAATTTTCGGTAAAATTTACGCTATGGTCAACGTTCATATAAATGCAGAGGAAGCCTCTGGAATTGAAATCCATACATGGTAATGGGCGTTTTATTTCTGACAGGAGCTATAAAAGTTTAACCAATCACAACAGGCTGAGCCATGTGACCAATCAGAGCAGGCTCTTTGAAAGGAGGGGTTTAGAGAGACCGGATCCAGAGATGTATAAAGTACTAGAAACCCGGACTTGAGTAAAAGTACAAGTGCTCTATCAAAAAAGTGACTTGAGTAGAAGTTGAAGTGTTTTTTAAGCACCACACTTAAGTAGAAGTACTAAAGTATTCAACAGTTTTTGTACTTAAGTATTGCAAGTAGTTTATATTAAAATTCACTACTTAAGTACTAAAAGTAAAAGTGCAAGTATTGTGTCATGTAATTATTAAAGAAAGCAGTCAAAAGTTTGAACTAGCAATCAAATAAGGCGCTTTGGCGGGATACAAATTTGCTTTGGCGGCCGCCAAAAAAAATGTCATTGCAGGACAACCCCTGCATTAGTTGTCAATGTGTGTGTCAATCAATACCATTACCCTATAAAACTGGCGTGTGATTTAGGCAGCATGAAAGCCAACTTGCAACGAATGATTCGTAAAATTTTTATAATTGTAATGAGTAACTAACAGAACATTAAAAAAAATATTGAAGTAAAAGTATTAAATTCATCGAAAATATCTACTTAAGTAAAAGTAGAAGTATGGGAAAAAAAACAATACTCTAGTAGAGTACAGATACAGCATTTCAGTACTTAAGTAGTTCTACTTCGTTACTATACATCTCTGACCGGATCCTTGTTCGTACCATTTTAGACACTGTGAGAAAAGAGGTGATGTGCAATGTATTTTACCAATAAAACAGAATTTTTTGCATGGGCACACAATCTGAAAAAAAGGACTAACAAAAAATGCATAATAATGTACAGCTCCTGTGACCCATCCGTAATGATTCCCACTGAGCTTTTTTTTTAGGGATTGCCCCGAGGCTGTGTTCTTTAGAGGGATGTTGGGATTTGCTCTTTTTTCCCCAAAACCTTATCACATCCTATCAAACACAGTCAGATGAGCTTTAACACAAAGGAAAACACACATATTGCCTGGAGTGCAGAAATGATAATTATGCACGGAGGGAAACCTCATTACAAGTGCACGGATCCAGCCACGTCCCTTTGGATGGAAATCAACACAAAAGTTCACTCTGCTGTTTCAACCAATGAAGTTCACGAAAACTCAGACAGAGGTCAGGCTCATAGGACATTAAACTCGAGTCGACAGGCTGTGCAGAATTTCAGCTCATCATTCAGGGCGCATCGACATTAAATCAGCACGACTGACATGGTGACATTGAACACTAAAACACCCAGGTGCATTTTTTCGACACAAATGCTTGGTTGAGAATGTTGATGGACTTTTGATTTGATCTTTCTGGATCCGATCCAGACGTAGTCTTTGACAAAAATGCGATTTTCTCAGCTTTTTGCTCAAAATGTTGCTTTTTTTATTAAACTTATCCCAAACTAACCTATTTTCTTCCAAGTGTTGATAAAAAATAATGCATGAAGCTAGAATATTTTTTTTTGTCTCTGTTTAAAAGCAGATGCTTTATTCTTTCTTTTCACATATTGCAGATATTCTGATATTCATACAACAAAATATTTTGGGGGCCATGAAACTTTTGTGAAAATTATCAAAAATGCTGGCAGTGGCTGGCAACTTTTCAAAAATGCTGGCGGGAAAAGAGTTAAATGTAAGTTATTCAAAATTAAACTTTTCAAAGACTATTTGTTTAACTGTATAAGTTGTCTTTTCTGCACTTTTTCCTCCCTCACTCAATTTTGGGGCTTGTTAATACATTTTTTCCTTTTGATCATGACTGTTGTCTGTGTTGTTACAGTAATCATTCTGCAAATGATTTTAAACCAGCAATATAGTAATAGCTATAACTAAAATAACAAACAATAGATGAGCATTTAAAACTGCTAAAATGACAAAAATTGGGTTGTTTTAAGCTATCTTTTTTTACAGCAAACTGTTGCTATATGTCAAAGAATTGCATGAAGATTCTCCTTTTGAGTTTCACAGAAGATCATATGAGTTTTGAGTGATTTTAAGGACATTCTTTTGATGTTGAGTGTACATATACAAAAAACAAGGCCCTACAATTCTATCAATACAGTTTCCTCATAAACTAGGTACAACGTGTATGCAAGTGTTTTGTACCTGTGTTATTGAGACCAAACAGCAGCGGGCAGGAAATGGCAAATGACAGAAACCAGACGATGGCGATCATCAGAGCGACCCGTCTTCTGGAGCTGTATCGCGTGTTGTAGAGTAGCGGCATGGCCACGGCCGTGTACCTGCAGATCGACACACGACACGTTTAGATGACATGGATATCTTGGATGACATGGGGGTGAGTAAATTATCAGCTAAAGTTTTTTAAAAGTGAACTACTCCTTTAAGCCTTTTCATGTAGAAATACCGCTTCTTAATATACTGTATATAATGGTTGAAATTGAAAATGTGAATTTGAATAAGAGGGGCAGTTTTATTTTTACCACATTCTCAGGTACAGTAATGATGCTTTACGCTTATATAACGGCCAAGCATAATCCACAATGCTAAGCAGTGAACCACATTACCTGCAGCTCGTTTCTATAGGCCTATAAGTTATTCATGGACACCGACTTTAATGTACTTCCAATTTTCCAGCACATTTCCAGAGCCGGTTTAATGAGGAGCAGCATTCACTAAAATTCTCCGCAAGGGAAAAAAGTGCCTCTAACACACTACAGGATTTATAATTTATAATCTCCTCTGCCTTGCTGGCATGTAATTGCCTGGAGTGCGTTTAAACCAAAGATAAATTCAGGTCAAGCATAGCTACAAACAAATGCTGAGGCAAAACAGATTAGGAAATTGGTAAATTGTTAATCAGAATTTCTAATTATTCTAAAAAAAATAGTAAATAGTGAATGGACTGCATTTATATAGCGCTTTCACAGACCCAATGGCCACCAAAGTGCTTTATATTTTGCCTCACATTCACTCATTCATACACTGACGGTCGTGTCAGCCATTCAAGGCTGGATTTGGGTGTTTTCATGGACACCAATTAAGGCACAACAGGATTTCATTCATGTATCGCTTTGGCTGTTAGTCAATGAGTAAATGGGACATTTATTGAATGGGTCACCTATCGATGCTGATGGCACATAAATTAAGGATGCTGGCAGTGCACATCATGACGTCCAGGGTGAGCAGAATGTCACAGTGAATCCGACTGAACCTCCATTCACCCACAACCTGTACAAGCACATATGTTCTCGTTAGACACCAAACATCAGTGCTTTTTGAAATATCAGCATAAAATCAGCTTATGCCACTTAGAAAGCTGGAGACCGTCTGACTGACATGTACAGTGACCAATCACGGTTTGTTTTGTTCTTATACAGGGAGCAATGATATCAGCGAATTGGAAAGTGCAAATGTATCACAGAACCGGGTCATAAAAATTCTTCAGTACAACTTGATATATATAAATAAAATGCAATAAATATATATATTACTATTGTAATGTACCGTATATGTACTTCTCAGTGTAAGGATGGTAAAAATATGAAAACTTTTTTCATTTTAACAGTAAGAGTTGTGCAGCACTTTGTTTGAAAGGAAAAAAAACGGATAAAATGATTTGCTTTCTAATTTTCATTTTGTTACATTTTAAAAGTGTCATTAAATGGTCCATGTTTCATGCCTTCATTTGCTAATACCACCATTTTTAATAATAAATTAAATCATAAATTCAGAAAAGTTGAAACAGAATTTCTGAATTTTTTATAGGACTCTACTATTTCTATTATATCTACTAAAGTTAAATTGTTTAGCTTTTCTAATGTTTAATTATTAATAGTTTTAGGAATTCAATTGATTAGACATGATTTTGATAATTTCAATCTAATTAAACCCTGAAAATGTGATTTTAAATGGAAAACACAACTTATTTTTGATTTCTTAGAACTGATTTCACAGGGCCTTGAAAATATAGCCTAGTTTTTATTAAACTTTTAATAAATTGTTGTTAAATTGTTTAAGATAGATGATTAAATTTTAGACATGCTTTTCGATAACTAAAATGGAATGCAGAAAAATGAAAAAAAAGGTGGGGGGGATGTTTTTTTGGAAACGTACAAACAGGCACTACTTGTGTGCTTATCAGGGTTGCAACTACATGTAATTTCCAATTAAATTGAGTTGACCAATTAGAACGTCTACTGACCTCCAGATAGACACCCCAGGGCATCACCAGTGTGGCCAAGAGCATGTCCGACACGGCCAGAGACACAATGAGGTAATTGGTGGTGGTCTGCAGCGCTTTCTCTCGGGACACGGCCACACACACCAGCACGTTACCGAACACCACGCAAAAAATCAGCAATACCAACAACACAGCGTAGAAGTTATACGGCGGTGAGGAGGGAGATGGAGCCACGGAGCAGTTTGAATGTGGGAGAAACGAGGACAGGGATGGAGAGACGGTGGAAAACGCGATGGAGGAAAAAGCTGGAGATGAATTCTGGGTTGGGGAAGCGATGGAGAAGTTGTCCTCAGTTACGTCGAGAAGAGGCATTATGCAGCTCCTCTGGGCACCTGGGAAGACATGAAGGACGTCAAGGAATAATTCAGCCAAAAATTACAATTGCATTATTATTTATTCATTAACCATTTTGGAAAGCCCTTTACTGGATATTTCCCATGGGCACATGTGTAACTGGTTTAATACATCAACACCTCGTCAATAAGCTGTTAGAGAAACACAAACATCCACTTGATCCACTTTATTAACAATATACACAGTAAGATAAAAAAGCCTAAAAGGTACTGGAAATGTCCAGCCAAAGTTTATGGACATTTACTTTAACGCAAAAATTCCTTTATATCAACACAGTACATTGTGCTCTATTTTGACTTTTCTAAGACTGAACAATATTACTCATTTCTTTCATATCAAGGAACTGGGCCCGTATTCATAAAGAATCTTAATGCAAAGAGTAGCTCCTAGTGACAAAATTCTAAGAAAATTCGTAGAAATGTGGGCGTTTAAATAATCCTAGTAAAGAAAAAAGTAATTCAGAAAGTATCTTAACCCTTAAAAGAGGTCTTAAGGTCAAAATAGTTTAATCGAATTAAAATAAGAATTAAAATAAGATTTAAATCGAATTAAAATAAGTTCGAATTAAAACCGGTTAATTCATAAGGATTAGTTTTTCGATCTCTTTATGAACTTTTTGAAGTGTAAGTGCCAGTGGTAGCAGATTTCATATAAAAATATTAATTTGTGTTCTGAAGATGAATAGAAGTCTTGCGGGTTTGGAACAACATGAGGGTGAGTAAATAAATAATAACAGAATTTTCATTTTTGGGTGAACTATCCCTTTAAATTATTTTCCCAGCACGCACACACATACACAATCAGGCCTTCAGAGCATTACAACGCAACTTCTCATTACTTTTCCAAGTACTTCAGTGAAAGTGGCGCCCAACGTGGGGACTAATTGCATTGGCAGTCTGTTCTGTGGCATCAAGAGCTGTTCTCAAGGAAACAAATGTAAAGCTACAGTGAGGTAAAGCCAGCACGACTGCAGTTTCGTACAGAACAGTCACGCCTCACGCCTCATGCAACAGCAGGATTTTAATTTAATAGTCAATTGAAACTATTGAACCAAAAACACAGTTGCCTTGAAAGCACTTGATCGCATGTGAGGCATTTCATGGTTGTTCATTCACCATTCAGCTCACAGTAAAAACTTCAATGTAAAAAAGATTCAAAGTAACACAACAAACACCTTAGTGCACAACAGACTTTAGTAACTTTTCTCTAAAATCAGTCACATCGACACCAAATCCACGGGCAAACAACTGTACAACACAATTTGAGAGACCATCATCCCAAAATTAAGATGTTTCTTAGGGCAGCAGTTCGTTTAAACGAATTATGCAAACGAGGCAGCAGCTGTGCGGCCGGTCCGACCTTGATTAAAGGGAAAGCGGCACTCGACACATTCCCACAAAAGGGAATCTATCTTAGCTTCTGTTCTCATCCTCACGCCTGTTAATCAGGAATCACTCAGGACAATACACACTAATGAGGGCTCTCGTATCTGTATTTCATTTGAGCGCTGATGAATCTGTTATTACAGAGACACAAACACTGATCACTGATGAGAAAATGATGCATGTGTGATAATTAAGTATTAGCTAATGAATGTACGCACTCAAAAATTAATAGCTCTGCGTGGAGTTTGATTCTGCAGTGGAATAATTGCTTCCTAATCTAATAATCACTTCTATCTCCTAAAAATGTCTGCAGCTGATGATCAGTTTTAATCACTAAGTCTCAATCATCATGAAAACATAGTTGCACTTCAAATAAAAAGGAAACTGAGGTGGACCCATGTATATATATATATATATATTTTGCATTGTGACATTATTTTAACACAGTAGGTTACCCCAAATTAACCTAATATTAAAAATATATACATAGGTTTTAATGTATAAATCACTAGCATAATGCATACTTTACAATTTACATAAATTATTAATGGTATCATTTTCCAATATTACAGTAATTAGAAAGCTTTTGCAAAGCATTACTGATACTGATAAAAAACAAACACCCCTCACACATCTGAAATATTACAAAAAACGAACCAAAATCCTGCATGCCTGATGCAGTTTGATATGACCAAAATGGTAATGAGTAGGTAATTAGAAAATGACAATTAGGAGGAAAATGTGCATAATTGTCATGGAAATCATCTTACAATGAAACAGGATATTCAATGAGAATTCAATTGATTTGAACTAATTGATTGGATGTTGAAACTTGTCTCTGTATAGAGATCAGCTGAAGTTGTTTCAGAGATAGAGAATTTGCATGAAACGTTGAGAAGACAATCCTTCACATTAAAGGGATAGTCACCCAAAATTTAAAATTCTGTCATTAATTACTCACCCTCATGACGTTCCAAACCCGTAAGACTTTCGTTCATATTCAGAACACAAATGAAGATTTTTTTTTGATGAAATCTGAGAGTTTTCTGTCCCTCCATTGACAGCGACGCAACTACTACTTTGATGCTTCAAAAGATCATAAAGAGATCATAAATGAATGAGGTCATATGCATTGAGCTTTATATGATGAACAGATTGAATCCCTAGTTGCTCCAGAGGCGCGCGACCTCTGACAAATATAGCAATTGTAAGTCGCTTTGGATAAAAGCATCAGCTAAATGAATGAATGTAAATGTAAATCAGTGAACTTAAAAAGAAGCTCAACCGAACATGACACTCGAGAACAACGCGGCTCAAACGGGCTGCGTTACAAGAGGATAAACCTCATTGGTTCTCGCACGCCAAGTGAACATGCTTGAGCTTCCGTTTATCACAACTGATGTGAGTTGATGAATGATTACATGTGAATATAAAAGCCTAAATTCAATTTGTTCTTTATGCACGGTCGAGTCTCTTCAGAAAATGTGGACTAAACCACTCAATACGGATTAATTTTACAAAATTTTGAAGCATCAAAGTGGTAGTTGCGTAGCTGTCAATGGAGGGACAGAAAGCTCTCAATTTCATCAAAAAGATCTTCATTTGTGTTCCCAAGAAGAATGAAAGTCTTCAGGTTTGGAACTACATGAGGGTGAGTAATTAATGACTGAAATTTACATTTTTTGGGTGAACTAACCCTTTAATTCCAGGAATGTGCAGAACTGAAACAGTGATTTCAAGTTTAGCGTAATGATCCTAAAAACAGGCTGCAATATGAAGAGGATCTTGCCAGGTTTCATGAGATGCAAGAGTGTTTGAGCGTGCCGTTGCTCAAGGCCCATGTGGAGCTCAGATGAATCTTTAACAGGTCAGAGAAAGCCAGTAATAAGGTTTCTCATCTGCCGCAGGGGAATGTGTCACTCATTGCCAATGCCTTGACGGCTTCATTAACCACCGCAGAGCTCAACTTCAGTTCAATATTTCAACACTAGTTATTGAACAACAGATGTTTCATAGTTTAATAGATGAATGAAAATATGAATAGTATAGTTGTGACTATATAAACGTTGAGACATAATGTGCATGAAATAGAGAACCACAAATAAAAATGCTGAAGTGAAATCCTGGCAGCATTATAGAGCATTATTAGCAACTTTTAAGCCCTGTTTGCATTTAATGCGGCATGTTTTTGTTTTGCTGTTATGTGACCACTCCTCTGATCAGGGCCGCAGGGATGCGCACAAACCTCTAACAACTCAACAAATGTTATTAGAGCACCAGACAAGTGATAAAAAGCCAAATGAGGGAAGGTTTTCTTTTTGCATATTGAAATTGCACCATTAATGCAAGACAAACTGCAAAAGGAGAGAAGTAGGTAACTGAAAGGCTGGTCACAGCTCACAATATTTTGGATTTTGCACAATTTTTCATGTGACTAATCAAATGTAAAATTGAGTCTCATTGATCAGATGGCTCTTCGTACAGATTTTCTCTCCATTGAAGGATCCTTAAGATCGCCTTTGGAGAGATTCTAGTATCAATCTCGGCTTTGATTTAAAATTTCCACTCAAATATGTTGTTTGTTAGTAATGAAAACCTTTAAATTAAATTAAATTAAAAAAATTCCCAGACTTCACACCCAACCGTATTAGGCTACTTTTAGAATATCTTTATTTTATTTTTTTATGAACAAGAAATAAAATAAAAACAGAATTTTGAATCACAAACACAAAGTGTATAAATAATTAATCTCATGTGTAGGCTAAGTGACAATATTAATTATGAGGTTTGACGATTTTTATCAGTGAAACTGAAACAAAATCTAAGCAATAATTGGAGATTGCAGGGCAAAGTGACACTTTTTATTTTACTCCAGTGAATATTTCTTAGGGTGTTTATTCTTAAATACAGTTTGCTGTACACTGACCCCAAAAGTGGGGCATGTTGTCACAATGCCACCCTGCTTATTATAGACTTTACAGCTAAATTTAACGAGTAAAGCGACTATGAAAGACAAAATTCATGAAACATCATGATGTAACACGTATCAAACTATTGCATTCGCTACTGTATTGAAATAAATCTGGTATTGTAATAAATCTATTGACTGAAATTAGCCTAAAATCAACTCACGCCGATCTTTTAAACATAATTAAACATGTCCTGATTTTTTCTTTATATTATTGCTCACTTGATACTCAACTACTATTACAAAAATGACATGTTGTAGTACAGAAATCACTCTAATTTAAGAGTTTAAATCCAACATACAAAATCCGAAGTTGAGTTACACACCTTGTGACAACATGCCCCGTACTCAAAACGCGCAGAACGAGAGAAAACATGAAGATAGTCTAAGGTAAAGTGACTTACTGTCATTTAGCAGGAGCTTCACACGCATCTCGACAGTCCTACAATGAAACAGCAGATATTGTGTTCATATTAATGGAGAATCGGAATAAAGATATGATGATTGAGAAGCAGCAGATGAAGTAATCCTGCACATTGCAGCAGATGCACCTGATCTTCTGTTCCTCACAGGCGCGCGCCTCCTCCCGCCCAGCCAACCGCTCCTGCTGTTATCCATCCGATTTATATCCATTTACATTAACAGTTATAAAATAAATAGTGAAAATACGTATCTAAATAAAGAGTAACTCATAGTAACTCAAGCAGCTTCATTCTCCTCATGACGGGAACAGAAGCGGCGATATAAACTAATAACGTTTATTAATTTGCACTGATTGTCAGTTCAAATCTAAATAAACGGTTTAAACTTTGTTTATTTAAAAATTTTGATTGCATGAGCCGTTATTGGTGATAGCACACTTTAAGCTGACGAGCCATAAAGCGCTTGAGAGCCAATAACTCAAGCGGTTTATTTCTCCTCATGATAGGACCAACGCGGTGCCGGAAAACAAAACAAAAAAGCTAATAGCGTTTATTTTCATCGATTGTCCGTATAAATCAAAATAAACAGGGATAATTTAATTTGTTTAAAATGTTTGATTAGATTAGCTGATCAGCTCGAGGTCAGAGCCGTTGAAAAACGCACAGGTGACCCCATTTTAAATTAAGGCGGGAAAAGAGAAGAGTAGAGAATGAAAGACTGACTGACAGATATATAAAGATGCATACAGAAGCGATGTTTCCAGCAGTCAGAGAACAAATAAGTGTGTGTGTGTTCGAAAGACAAAGGGAAAAAAATGAAATAAATTAAACAAAAAATATCCTACTAAAAGAGGCCAAAAAAGAGTGTCAATCGACTGTTTTTCTGCTGAGAGCAATTCAGCCATTTAGTCAAGACACAAGGACACACGCTTTCTTTAGTGAGGGGCAGAAATGAGACACAACCAGTTAAAAGAAGTGTGACAAGACCGTCTGTACAATTCATAATTCTGTTTGATGAATCCCAAGACAGCCTTATAGGAGGTTATCTGACACAGACACCAAACTAGTAAGGATGGTTTTAAAGTTTTTAAATGACTTAATGTATTTTTAAATGACTTAATAATGTAAATAATGTGGAAAAATCTAAAGAACACGTTTCCGCTAAAGAAACTTTTGTAAAATGGAGACGTTCTGTGAATGTTTAAGGATCTTCATGGAACGATCAATGCCAATAAAGCACCTTTACTATTATCAAGCTTAATTATTTATATCTAAATTATTAGACATAAATACTTAGTCATTAGTGCACAAAGGTTTCTAATAAGACCCTAAACTGATTTGTACAGTGGCTTATTTGCATATTGTACTTTACAATATCTAACTAGTAAAACATTTGAGCAGAACCAACCTAGGAAAACATGAAATCACTCAATATAAAAATCTTTCAAAAAGCAAAAGTTATTTCTATTTTTATTCTGCAACTGCTTCAAACCGGAACTTCCAAATATTAATTACATTAATAAGCAAAAAACAAATTAGAAACAATTTGAGACACACATTTAAGGGAATTGAAAATAAAATGCATTTAAAAAACAAAAACAAACATTAAAACTTTGAGAGTTTACAAAGCAATACATTTAACAAAACAGTGTTTTTACAGCAATATTTATTCCATGTGCTTTTTTTCTTAAATATGGCCGTTTGAATATTCATCAAAGCTGTTGTAATATTAATTTTGAAGACCACACCTACAGATGATAAAACGTTCCTAGCAAAGTAATGAGGGGAACAAATATGAATATGGATCACACAATCAATAATTGACCATACGTGTGAACATTCATATTAAATGAGTATAAATCTGCATAAGTCAGATTCAAAAGGGACTTTGGGTTCAGTCTTTAGTAATTAAAATTTAACACCTAATAAACAGCTTTCGGATGGCTGGTAAAACGGATCATGAATATGGATCAGAGTCTTTCATCTTTGGGTTGGCGGGTTGGTATCCGTCATTAGTCCTGTGACAGATAAACCCCATTGAAGTTCATCCCCAAAAATGATACATAATTTAATCATTCATTGGTCCTTCCAAACCTGTATGAGTTTCTTGCATGGAACAGAAAGGATGTTTAACAGAATATCTCTTTGAGAAAACATAAAAGATGAACAGCAATCGAGAGAAAGTCATACAGGTTTGGAACGACATGAGGTTGAGTAAACGATGACAAACTTTTAATTTATTTCCCCAAGACAACGAAGGTCTACTCAGGTCAAGTCTGGGATTGATGCTCCCAAAGAGCAGGACGCCTATTAAAAATCTCTTAAGGGACTACAGTGTAGGGCTGGTACGGTAACATCTTCTGCCTGTCATTGATGGCGAAAATCCAGGACGGCTTCACAAAGCTCAGACTTCCATTTTCCATCAAGGCCTATAAAAAGACAGAACAGAGAGTAAAAGAGGATGAAAAGGAAGAAAGGACCTTGACTCGTGACATTTTTGCAGAGTTGCGAGAGCAGAGGGTTTTCATTACTACGAGAACATGACGTGAATGACTCGGGTTGAACAGAAATGTGATGTTCACAGATGTGCTGTGGGTAAAGACTTTCTCAAAGCCTTTCAAATGCAGACTATTAAAGCATGATCATATGAAAAAGCCTGGGTGGATTGACAATCTAACAAAGCCTGACTAGCCAATGAAGCCACTTGTTACTGGTGGTGTTTGCCAAGTAAAACCAGAGAGACCAATGAATTGAATTATAAATGACTGGAAACGTCCACTGATTTTTTTAATACTGTTTTTTTTTTAATCATTTTACAGACACAAAAGGCGTTTTGCAGTAGAAAAATGTACACACAGCATATAAAAATACCACTTTCTTGAACTTTGTGTATGTAAAACTTTCAAATATCTAGCAAAGACAGCATTATGTTATTGAACTGAATTGAATCAACACCAGAAACTATTTATTTAGAGACATGCCACTTCGTCAATCCTTAATAAAACTATATAGGAAAAACCTGTAACACCAAAGATGGCGGATGTATGCACATGCCCCGCCCATCCCACTGGAAAGCCAATCGTATGCTTTTAACAGTCAAGCCGGGAAACATTTAAGCCTATCGTCTGGTTTCGCCGACGCATGCGCACCGTTGAGGTTTGCGACAGTGGAAAATGTTACCGTTTGAAAAGGCGTCCGATTTGATGTGTTAGTTGTGTAAATATCAGATGTCGCAAGTCTCCAACAGATTGACTGCCTGATGACCTCAAATAATTCAAATCTCCTGGAAACTAGAGCGAGCGAGTGGTAGCGAGAGAACCCTTGCGCATGCGCAGTAAAAGTGTAACCTGTGGGAAAAAGGCGTTTTAAACCTTATTTTGGGGGAAAGGCATCAAACTTTTTCAGCGATTTTTATCATATTTTATCACTGTTTCAATACAAGCAGTTTTTATGTCCTGGTGACCCGTGAAACTGTAGTTCTGAGTCTCTGCCCATTCATTTAGATAGGAGCCTGGTCTTGTTGATCCGAAATAAATCCTGGTCTTGTTGATCCGAGTGTTCAGGTGGTAGACTGCTGTCTCAGCCCAGCTCCACCAACAGACTTAAAGGGTTAGTTCACCCAAAAATGAAAATTAAGTCATTAATTACTCACCCCCATGCTGTACCAACCCCGTAAGACCTTCGTTCGTCTTCGGAACACAAATGAAGATATTTTTGATTAAATTTGAGAGCTGTATAACTACCACATTGGCTCCTAAGGGAATGACTCTTGACGGCCCAGAAAGTCAATGAAGAAAATTTTTAAATATCCCAAGTGACTACCGTGGCTCAACTATATGTTTATCAAGCGACGAGAATACTTTTTGTGCGAAAAAACAAACAAAAATAACGAGTTTATTCGACTATTTCTTTTCTTCCCTGTAGGCCAGAAACGAGATTTCCATGACGCATGCGCGAGAATTGCGATCTGCTTACACTACTTCAGATCGCAATTCTCGCGCATGCGTCGTGGAAATCTAAGGAAGTCTCGTTCTGGCCTACAAGGAAGAAAAGAAATAGTCTAATAAACTCGTTATTTTTGTTTGTTTTTTCGCACAAAAAGTATTCGCGTCGCTTGATAAACATATAGTTGAGCCACGGTAGTCACTTGGGATATTTAAACATTTTCTTCATTGACTGTCAAGAGGCAGTCCCTTAGGAGCCAATGTGGTAGTTATACAGCTCTCAAATTTAATCAAAAATATCTTTATTTGTGTTCCGAAGACGAACGAAGGTCTTACGGGGTTGGTACAGCATGGGGGTGAGTAATTAATGACTTAATTTTCATTTTTGGGTGAACTAACCCTTTAAAAACTCTTTTGTCCCACTGGCCATCAGACTGTACAACAGGGAGGATAATAGATAATTGGACAATTTTTCTACCCCCATCTGTAATTCTTGTACTTCCATCTGTATTTGTATGGTTTACCTACATCTGCACTCCATTAGCACTATTTACGATCTTTGCACTGCTTACTGTGGCTACGGTTGTAATAGGGTAATTGTATTTTAATTTTTTATTTTAATAGGTTTTAATGTATGTATATTTTTGTACGTTACTGGATACCTGAATTTCCCTCGGGATAAATAAAGTATTAATCAATCAATCAATCAATCAAATAGCTGCCTGAGGCGTTGCCAAGATGGCGGCAGAGTGGCATGACTTGCCTAAAAGGACTTTGATCAACACTGAACTGACTTAAGCTGAATAACGACACTATTGTCTTCTGCTTTACAGCACAATTAAACTTTTTTCCACAATTAATCAACTTTTCAGTTATTAAACTGAACTGAATCAACATTGAACTGCAAAATGACACTATGGCCTTTTTAAAGCTGCTTTAGAGTTGAGTTTGTTTCATATTAAATTGAATTTGCATCATTTCTTGTTTATTACCGTGAAGCTGCTTTGAAACAATCTGTATTGTATAAAGCACTATAGAAATTAAGGTGACTTGTTCTGCTTCGAAACGAAATAAGGAAGACTCACATCCTCAAAAGATTCGTCCCATCCCTCACTGGTGATGACAAACTGGACCTTCTCGCTCATATAGTCTTCAACAGCTCTGAGGAATCAAACAGATCAGATCATTTCATCGGTCACGCTCCACCTACAGCCTCTCAGAAGGGCTGCTGACGCTCAAAAGCACTTCAGATAGATCACAGACGCTTTACGTAGTACACGTCTGTCTCGTACCCGTTAAAGGCGATGATGTAGCGGTGAAGTTGCCTTTTCTGGTTGTCAGGGAACTTGCCGTAGAGATAGAAGCGCTTCCCTTTGAGGAAGTCTGAAGGAGCAAAAAATAAAGAGGATTCAATAAAGAGATGCTCAACACTTCTACGTCAAGGTGAACCGGAAGGCGTCAGACCTGGCAGTTCAGGGATGGGTTTATCCTCATCTTCCTCAGCATCCGTGTTCTCATCTGTGGAGCCGCCGTATAGATCTTCATCCTTCACCTTTGCTGGGCTCGCCTTTGCTGCTTTTTTCTTTCTGCTCTCCATCTCCACCCTAAAATAGCCACATAAAACAGGAGCATCATACATCTGACGATTAATGAACTGATTGACAGTCATAGGTGGTGTCCAACATAAATGTGAGGTCTTTTGTCTGATAGGTGGCAAATATGATATGGCAGAACGGTAGAAATGTTTTAACCAGTGGAGATTCTGCTGTCAATTATAATGCATCATCAAATTAGCCAAAATATTTAATTAATAAGCATGCACAAGGCTGGCTCATGTATTTGTGCTTATTAAAAATTTTAGGTAATTTGTAGCATGGTCTTTTTTTTTTTTTGGAAAGAAATACTTTTTGCAATGATGCATTTCACTGATCAAAAGGGACAGAACACACATTTATTGTGTTTCCACTAAAATGTGAAGCTGCATGACTGTTTTCAACATTGATAATAATAATAAATGTTTCTTGAGCAGCAAATCATAATATGAGAATGATTTCTGAAGGATCATGTGAAAATTCAGCTTTAATCACAGGAATAAATTATATTTTAAAAAAATATACCGATTGAAATCAGCAAACTAATATTAATAACGCATTTCACAAAAATCTCAGTTTTTACTGTATTTTTAATAAAATGCAGACGTGGTGAGCAAAAAAGTCTTCTGTCAAAACATTATTTTTTTTTTTTAAATCCTACCGACCCAAACTTTTGACATGTAGTGTAAACTTTGCACAATTCTTTAGACCACAGATGAATTCATACAACATTATGAATAAAGAGAACATCCAAAGACAATTCTGATCCTTGATTAACACATGATGGCAATGCATTCGTTTATTTTTTTATACGTTAACACCATGTCGCCTCGCATCTATGGCTATATTCAAATTTAGCAACTCGAAAATAAAACTAAAATGTTTAAGATTCATTTTTTCAACAAACCTCAAGACTACATTTGGGAAATATTTGTAACGCAATAAATATCTTACCTGTTCAGCTCATCTTCAGTGTCCATGCCAGACGCGTCATCCTCTGCGAGTACAGCATCAAAAAACATGAATCAGTAGAAGAAGACGTTAGGTCTATTTTGAATTTTCACAAATTCACAGTATTATTTTTAATAATCATGCGGTACGCCTATTTTGATAGTCCAGAAAATAATAGATAATTTTCTAAGTAAGACTTTACAATAAGGTTCAATTTGTTACTTGTTACAACTACAATAGTTACCATAAACTAACAATGAAAAATACATTTAAAGTAGAGCCCGACCGATAAAGGATTTTGAAGGCCGATAAAGATACAAATATTTGTTGGTTTTAAAATCCGATATTCCGATATATCGGTCGATATTTTATTTTTATTTTTCACAGAAAAGCGCAACAAAACATTAACAGATTTCCCTAACATAGTTATTTGTAGTTATTTATGAGTTTTAACTAAAATAATATGATAATGCATTTTAAAAAGAAACTTGTTTCTTTTATTGTCACAACAGAACAGAGGAACATCAAAATATATTAAAGTTCTGATAAATAAAATAATAATTAGTCCCTACATTGATTTATAAGCTACCTGCAAAACGTTATACACGAGTGTTGCCAACAGGGACGGTGTAGAGTGCATTCTAGTGGACAAACTATACAACTCCAACACTCATGACATGGTTGAAGCGTGTTTTGTCCGTTTTTATTTTATTTTTGAAATATTAATTTATCAGCCATTATAACTGCCGATACCGATAGTTTGGAAAATGCCTAAAATCGGCCGATAATATCGGTCTGCCTCTAATTTAAAGCATTTATTAATCTCAGTTAATTTCAACATTTATGAATACATTATTAAAATCAAAAGTTTTATCTGTTAATACGGTATTATTTAATGGACCTGAGCAGACATGAGCTCACAATGAAGAGTTGTGTTTTCATTAACTTCATTAAGCGCATTAATTAATGTTAACTAATGGGACCTTTATTTAAAAGAGTTACTATTTATTACTCTTTTTTTTTGGAATTTGACAGACAAAGCAAAACAAATGAATATCAGTGTAAAAACAGATTTACATTATAAAACATTTGAGACTAAAAGAAAACACAAAGGTCCAATACTAAAACACATTATTGTGGCTAAAAGCATCTCCTCGTATTGACTTGTTTGCGCCGCTCTGAGTCTGCACTTTCGCAAAACAACTGTGCTACTATATCCAGCTGTATAAATGCGAGATCAAAATCTCTACCTGCTGAAACATCTGCATCGTTCTTTCTAACCACTCAGCCCTAATGATGTTCATGAAAATGGACAATGATTCACCATTTTCTTCTCTCATAGGATTTAAGTTGCATGAAGATGAAGAGCGAGGTTTGCTCACGCCAGCTCATGTGGCCTCTCAATTTACATAGAAATGAGAAACATGTCCAAGTCTCCTGTCTTCGAATGCTCCGGGCAATTATCTGTAACGCACTTCCAGCCTCTCTCCAATCCTACTGCTCTCTTCTGGCCCTCCATTTTTTTATTTTTCCTGATTGATTGGAGTGCTGCTTTACACACACTTCATTAACCCGGCCTCTCCCCCTCCCTGAGTGACGGGCCAGGTTGACATATTAACGATGAGGGCATGAGCCTCAGGCATGCATGTAGTTAACACACATGTTCGGACAGCTGAGCTTCTGAAAATGACGTAGACGGCAAGTTGCAACATCATTAAAACTTTTAAAATTGCCATTATTGATTTTGATGGAGGAGCACGGTTGACGCATCATTGCGGTGAACGAACAATTCAATCGACAATCATCTTGGTTTACCTGCAGCATCTTACAGTGATTCTGCGTGTACGTTCATGAAAGCGTTCAAATGCCCCTCGTTTATTAGGGTGAAAGGTCATTTAAGAGGTTTAAGCAAAGGGAAATTGAAGCAACTACATCATCACCCATTACCCTGACTTGTATGTAAATCACTTTATTGACGTCATGTCTGTTTTTTCAATGGATTGTGCACATCCGTTTAGGTTATGTCAAAATCGGAGAACAGCTTTGCTACAGCGCTGCTTTATTGACTTGTGTGTAAACCAGTGCTGTTGTTGTTAAAGGGTTAGTTTATCCGAAAATAAAAATTCTGTTATTATTTACACACCCTCGTGTCGTTCCAAACACGCAAGACTTTCATTCATCTTCAGCACACAAATTAAGCTATTTGAATGAAATCTGAGGGCTTTCTGTCCCTCCATTGACTGCTACGCAAGTACACTTTAAAAAAAAAGTTAATGAAGAGAACGTAAAACTAACCCATATGAATTAAACAGTTTGTCCAAATTTTTTTCGAAGAGAATCGATTGTTTTATTTGAAAAGATTGAATTTAGGCTTTTGGACTAAGAACCAATGAGGTTCATTCTCGTGTTAACCATCACGTTTGATCTTCAGCAAGAACCAATGAGCTTCATCCTCGTGTTACGCAGCACATTTGAGCTTAAAGGGTTAGTTCACCCAAAAATGAAAATTAAGTCATTAATTACTCACCCCCATGCTGTTCCAACCCCGTAAGACCTTCGTTCGTCTTCGGAACACAAATAAAGATATTTTTGATTGAATCTGAGAGCTGGATCAGTCCTAGATAGACTGCCTAAGGGACTGGCTCTTGACGGCCCATAAAGTCATTAAAGAAAAGGTTTCAATATTCCATGTGCCTACAGCGGCTCAATTATAAGTTTATCAAGCGACGAGACTACTTTTTGTGCGAAAAAAACATAAATAACGACTTTATTCCACTATTCCATTACTTCCTTATGGGCGCATGCGCGAGAACTGAGACGAGGACGTTCTCATTCGACTACTTCTTGTTACCGGCTGCTCACCGCTTAGGAGTTTTACCGCCCCCTACCGTATAAGATGATGTGCTGATATAGCTGGAAGCGCAAAACTTTCTGTTTACAAGCAGAGGAAGATGCGCGCCGTACATACGCTTTTCAATTTGCGTATTTTCCACACTATAAGGTGCACTTAAAAGCCTTTAATCTTCTCAAAAAACGACAGTGTTCCTTATAATCCGGAGCGCCTTATATATGGATCATCATTTTATACGGTAGGTGGCGGTAAAACTCCTAAGTGGTGAGCAGCCGGTAACTAGAAGTAGTTGAATGAGAACGTCCTCGTCTCAGTTCTCGCGCATGCGCCCATAAGGAAGTAATGGAATAGTGGAATAAAGTCGTTATTTATGTTTTTTTCGCACAAAAAGTAGTCTCGTCGCTTGATAAACTTATAATTGAGCCGCTGTAGGCACATGGAATATTTAAACCTTTTCTTTAATGACTTTATGGGCCGTCAAGAGCCAGTCCCTTAGGCAGTCTATGTAGGACTGATCCAGCTCTCAGATTCAATCAAAAATATCTTTATTTGTGTTCCGAAGATGAACGAAGGTCTTACGGGGTTGGAACAGCATGGGGGTGAGTAATTAATGACTTAATTTTCATTTTTGGGTGAACTAACCCTTTAAACAAGAACCAATGAGGTTCATCCTCGTGTTATGGAGCATGTTTGTGCTTCTACAGGAACCAATGAGGTTTGTAATGCTTTAAGCAAGTACGGCTGAGCTTCTGTTGATGCTTTCTGATTATTAATGTGAATAAAAGCCTACATTTAATCTGTTCATCGACTTGGACAGTCACCTCTGATAACTGATCAAATTGTAATGTAGACATGCATTTTCCATAAAGCTGCTTCGAAATGATATGTAATGTGAAAAACTGATATAAAAATAATTGAATTAATAATGCATTGAATTAAAATGAGAAAAGTGCATTTTAACATTATTCTTTATACCCATACATGAACCAGTCACCCATCAACTACCAATTTAGAGGAGATCTACAGATTTATATGAAATCTCTCGAGCTGCAAGAAAGACATGGACATCCATCAAAGCACACACACACACACTACAGCGCATCATCTAATTCCAAAACCCATAATACTGTAGCATTAAAGTCAACAAGATATGCCATTCACAGCCCAACGTTTTCAAGTGGAACAGTATATTCAGTGTGTTGTGACTAGTCGCATTACACATATTTTTGTCCAATCAAAAGCTCTCTATGATAAAAATGTCACTCGCCTTGCATCAGACAAGAATGCAGTAGCCTTTTGTTTTCAATGTGAAATACGCACACACAAAAAACGGCATTTGTCATTTTAGTTATCACTTTCTATTTTACTCAATTTGATTCTGTCTTTACCTGGGCCTTCCGCATCCGTTGAGCCACCGTACTCCTCTTCTTCCTTAATCGGCTGCTTTTTGGGGGTCACATGCCTCTTTTCTGGTGTTTTCTAGGGAGGCATGAGAAAAACGATGCTTATGCAATTGGTTTCGGATTAATATTGATGTGTTTCCTGCTTTCGAGTCAATGCATGTCGCAAAGTCAACAAATCTGAGGAGGATGTCTCTATGGCAACAGCACGCCGCACCAAGGTTATGTTGCTCTTTTTATTCACACATAAAGACCATAATGGGAGGACCGCATTATGATGGGTTTTCATGTTTCTTAAGACATGATTCATAAAACATAAAAGAAATTACCGTTTTCTGTGCTTCCTCCTCACTCTCATCCTGTTCATCTTCACTCTCTGAACTGGACTCGGCTCCATCCATGAGATACCTGAAAAACACAATGAGAAACAGCAGACTGAGTATTACTGGAACTGGATGTGAATGTCTTCCGTCTAAACATCAAGTACAGAAGCTGAAATAAGTTTGGAAAATAATCAGGACTGTGATTGTAAAAAATCCCTAATCACATCACTACCGAGAGTTTCACAAGCAAATCAGACCTGATATATATTTCATTTATTCATTCTGTACTTTTACATTTTGCACATTTGCTCCATTAAAGAAATAATCCATCCAAAATCATTTTTAAAGTTTCAAATGTGAATGACTTTCTATTGTGAAACACAAAAGGAGATGTTTAGCAGAATGTCCAGAACGCTCTTTTCCATTCAAAATGGGTAATATTGTTAATAGTATAATATTATAATAATAATTTTAATATAATAATATATTAATAATAATATATATATATATTATATATTAATATATAATAATAATAATAATAATATTATAGTATACGAGTCATATGGACTATAGTTATAAGTTACATTGTTTATTATACAGTCCATTGAGGTATAAATCAGAAAATCACCATCCACTTTCATTGCTGATAAGAACAGCTTGGAGATTCTGCCCAACATTTCATCTTAGTTCATGAAAAAGGATACAATAATTTGATTGAATTGCAAAAATGTAAAATATTCCTTTTAACATAAAAACACATCCACTTGAGTGTAGACGATCATGGTTTTTCTCTTTTCGGATTAAGCTTTTGGGAGCAGGACAGAAACACACTTCCCATTCCACCTGTATCACTGCTGAAAAAAAAAAAAAAGGTTTGTGCAAGGACGCACAACCGAGCTGATCTGCGTTCGATAGCGTGAGAGACGTGCACGGACAGATACACCCTCCTCATCTTCAAAGGAAGTGGCTGCTTTAATTACCCATGGCAGATGCAGCTTTTAAATACAGAATACATAATCTGAGGTGGGCACTCAAAGCAGACACAATGGAGAGCCGGGCACAGAAGAACACACCTGCCTCCCGCTAAACCAATCCATGATAACAGACGAGACGACTGCTCAACAAATAAACACACAAAGCACACTCTGCGCTGGACTTAGCACTAGCCTTTTATCTAGCAGCATTTATGATAATCACTAGGACTGGGCAATATGCAACATGGTTATAAAAAATATCTCACTATAATTATATTATAATTGTAAATATTTGATAGGGTCAAGGACCAGTACAATATTACACAGACTAGCCAACAAATGCAGCGGTTCATTTAATTAATTGCCTGAACGCAGCTATGGCTTTTTAGTTCGTCATCTTTAGCTTTTTCAACAAAAGCCCGCCTGCAGAAACACCGGAGCACAAATGCCACACAAGAGAAGGAATGTCAAATCTGAAAAAAAACATGATTTGTATGATTATCCACAAATAATCACCAATCTGCAGTGATCAAATCTCCAGCAGCAGCGTTTCAAAGACATTGGATCATGTTTCTATTATTTCCAAGTCATTCATTATTCAGAACACTTTTTGCTTCACATCGCTGCATGCTTTGAACGGATTGCACAATCAGAAGGGTCATTAAAGAAGAGGCCGTCACCGTCTGTGAAGTAATGAGCGGCACATCATCAGAGCTTGTGCATCTCGCTTGAGTCATCTGGGTGCCTCGACTGGCAAATCTCACAAACTCAATGTAAAGCCGATTATAGGGCCAGATCAATCGGTGTAGTCCTAGACCTAGAGTTTAGTTCCCTATGGGTAATTTAGGAGGTTCTTGTACAATACAGTCATAATTTAGTTTTCTACACTCGCCGTCAGAAAAACTGGTCTAACACTGAACATCCAGTCCACCCCATTCATGTCGGAAACTGTGTTATTTTAATATTATTTGTATACTAGTATAGTAGTGTTTATTAATAATGAATCATTTAACTTTTTTAATACTTCAGTTTTATTTTGATTTTAATTTTAGTAATTTTGCTACCGTATGTGCAGGTTACTTTTGTTTTAAATATTTATTTTTAGCTTTCATTTATTTTTATTTCACGTCTTGTTTTAGTGATTTCAGGACTTTAACTTTAGCTATTCAGTTAGTTGCCAAGACAACATTTCTAAGATTTTAATTTAATATTAATGTTTTTATGTTATCTCAGCTTAATTGAAATAAACAAAAAAAACCTTAAATTTTACTACTTTTAGCTGACAACTACAACAACACTGGTCCGAATGATGTCATCGCAAGGAATAACGAGCCATTTAAAGGTGCTGTAGCTTTTCACTCTACTAAAGCATAAAAATACCTAAATATATTTGCATAAATTGAAGTTCACATACACATTTCTCTGAAAAACACTTCTACAGCCAGTTATTTTACTTTGAAATGTGCGTTTCCAGGCTGGAAGGTTTGTTATAATTTGCCCATTTTTATTGTCAATTGCGCTCGTTTCTGTTGCGTGTGCTCAAACTGGCAACCCGAGTGAGCGCCATCGAGTCTGAGGAGAAGATAGCTGGAGATACGACGATCTCTGATATTTTTAATTGGACTGCAGTACCTATTTCAACCACTAGTTGTCATTCTTCCAGACTGCACCTTTAAACATGCAGTGCAAAATCACCAAAATTTATATTCGCTATAACAAATGTTTCACGATCTGACCTCACATCTGTTGACTGCTACTAATAAATGACAAACAAAAACGAAAGCTCTATGACTCGGTTTGTCTCACCGTTTGAAGGAAATCTTCTGCTTTGTTTTGTAACAGTCCATCACCCACTCTTTCCTGACGATAATGCCTCCAGCTGCCTTCACCTGACTGTACTTGGGCGTGTTGGCAAACGCACAGCTGCAGGAGAGAGACAAAAAGCTCTGAACAACAAGCACGAGCCGTCTCTGAATGCTGACACATATTATCATGAGGCTCTGAATGCTTCATGACACTAATGAATGGGCTCCTTACATGAGGTGTGTGGAGTCTGGAGTCCAGTCGGGTTTGTATCGGCCTCCCATGGCCAGGGCTTTGTCCCGCAGCTCTCCGCGGAAGGGGTTCTGGAAGCCACTCAGGACAAAGACGACTCCCTCCAAGATGCGGTTGAAAGCAACCGGTTCTGCTGACTTGGGCTTAGGTTTGGGTTTTGGCTTGGGCTCTGGCTTGGATTTAGGACTCTCTCTCTTGTCTGGTGTCTTTTGGCCTGGAGAAGAATTCAAGACTTGACACCATCGAGAATTCAGTTTGTGCAGTGGCTCTTAAAGCAACACCAAGTAACTTTTCCTCTATGGTCACCCTACAGGTAGGAAGTGGAATTGTCCATTACCGCTATCGTTAAATAATAAGCCTACTGTTGCACACAAGCTCGCTTTTTATCCAGCATTGAAATCAACAATGTCCACAGAAAAAGTAGAGTATGATTTCATGAAAGTATGATATATTGTGACATCAGAAACGAAGAAAAACAAAATAATGACCATTGTAACGTTTGGCGCAAAGCAAGTCAAATTGGTAGTTTTCTTATGTCTCATTAGAACTACAGAAACACAACGCGATCTGGCAATCTTCCATAACGTAGTTATAGCAGATATAGGACCCGCAAAGCCAATCCAGAAGTGTCTTTCACCCTGTTAAGACTTAATGAACCACTGAAACGATTTTGGAAAGATTTTTTAAGGTCAAAAATCTTACTTAGTGTTGCTTTAAAAAGGAAGCCTCAAGATGACTTAAAACTACAAAAAATATCAATTTCATACATTGTTAACACAATAAGGTTTTATTTGATAGTTAACTTCATTAGTAGTAAACACAATGAAAAATACTTCTAAAGCATGCATTAACTGATCATTCAACATTTATTAGTTTTCTGTTAATAATATTTAATGGACTTGACATGAACAGTAGTATTTGTTTAACTAATGCTTACATTAATAAAGAAGATTAATTAATACTAACAAATGTATGGCTTTCTGTAAGCATTTATATGTTATATACGTAATATAGCACAGCACTGCATCTTGAAAAAAAAATTCATAATGATTTGCAAAAGGTTGAACCTTAAAATAGAAAAATGTCATGAATGTAACAATATCAGCTGAAAACTGATTGAATAGTTGCAACCTGGCTCAGATGAATCATGTCTGCGGCATTTCTGGTGATTAAGGGATAATACAAGGCTTCTTCACCTCACAAATGGTTGTAGAAAGCAAAAATGCTACAAAATGCATACGTTTTAGCACCCCAAAATTAGTAGGAAACAAGTATTGGATTAGATTCAGCAAATATGATGCACGCTGGTGTAATATATATTTCTTATTTTAATTCATCTCCTGTAAATAGATTTTGTCTTTGAATAAACAGGATTCTCTCTTGAAAAACCTGGATATATGAGGAAGACTCATTTTATCAAGTATGATTTTAGTCCTGGAAAAGTCATGGAATTTAATAAAATCTTATAGCATTCTTATACCAAAAAAATAATAATCCTGATACAGTAAAACCAGAAATGGCTGGAAAAGTCATGGTGAATCAAAGCTTAAAATTTAAAATTTAGCTTTTTAAACTTCAATCCAAAAATTTGTTTCAATTATTATAATTTTAATCCCTGGACACTCCTAGTTTCTGAGAACCATTGACTTCATGCGTTCAATGAATATGACATAATCGTATTATTTACCGGTGGTGATGGGACTTGCAGTTGCACTGGTTCTTGCTTTAGATTTTGGAGTGGCAGAGTTTGGTTCAGAAGAGGCGGATGAACTGGGCTTTTTGGGCGGTGGACCGGTGGCTTCCAGACGCTCTTTACTGAACTCGAACTTCCTCTTCACAGGAGCCTTTAAAAAACACAAAAGGAAACACATCAAGCAGTGGTTCTCTAAGAACAGACTTTCTTTTACTCTGACGTGCTCCTTTGAGCTTTGGATCCCCGCAACCATCATTCATACAGGTTTGAAACAACATGAGGGCAGAAAATAAATGTTTTATTTTTGAGAGTTTGAGTTTTTAAGCCAGACTTAAAGTCAGCGATAGTCTTTTCTTCCCTATTGTGACGTATATTGCATTGAAACAGCTTCTCGGATCAGAAAAGAAAAGTAGGGCGGGGCTTGATTCTGTTCTTGGGGAATTGATTGGATGGTTGTGCTTTGCTATTGGTGGATCTTGTGGGTGATATAAACATTAATCAGGTCATCAGAGAAGAGAAGACCTTGCAAGTGGGAGGGGAAGTTATTTTGATTATGAGGCACATGAATTTAAATAAATAATGATGTGCATGGGGCAATTATTTTTAATAAATATTGCAATATTCCATAAAAAAAAAAGTTAATTTCGATTTCATGGTGACTTTAATATTTTCAAAGGGGAAAATTTGATAAGCAATGATGTCCTACAGCAGGAGGAGCATCTTCATCCTGCTGAGATTCAGTTTCTCCAGTTCCAGTTATATAAGGATATAATTCTGGAACGCTACAAAAGGTCAATAATCCATTGCAGGCGACTAGAAAATATCTGCCACTTCAGCACAAAGACAATAGCATCCGGAGAGATGATTTATGGGGACCATAAGTGGTGCAGCTAATTTAATAAGGAAGTAAAATGGGCTCCTCATTAGTTAGAGGACAGGAATACAGTTATATAGGGCTCCACACCTGAAGAGAGAAACACTGTGGTGTTCAGGGGTTTATGGTTGGTGAGATATGTTAATATTTTTGAGACAAGTTCAAAAAAGTAAAAACAGTTAAATGCTTTTACGTGATCAAAAATAGAGTGAAATATAAATACAAATTAAAATCGCTACTTTCTATATTTACTTAGTATGTAAATATATTTTAAAATGTAATTTATTCCTGTGATCAAAGCTATATTTTCAGCATCATTACTCAAGTCTTCAGTGTCACATGATCCTTCAGAATTCGTTCTAATAGGATGATTTTCTACTATGATAAATAGAAAAAATGTCGTATTATCATGGTTGAAAACAGTTGTGCGGCTTTTTTTCAGGATTCTTTGCTGAATAAAATAATTATTTCCAAAAGTAAAATCGTACTGCCCCAAAAGGTAGTCGTACAACTAACAACAACAACAAAATAACTGATAACTTGCTCCATCCCTAGTTCTGATCTGATCTGAACATACGGGTCAGTACCTGTTGTGTGCTGGTGCTGCTGGAAGACGTCTGTGTGGACGAAGCGTCGGACTTCAGCGCAGCAGTGGCGTAACTCAACCTTTCATTCTGAGGAGACACTGATAGAGACAAACAGGTAATAATGATACTGTGTCGGTTATTACATTTAATTTGTGCAATTCTGCGCGCACAGGACCAAGCATGGATCAAATCTGTCTTGGAAGGAAATCAAAAATGATTTTATTATGAACAGTAACATTCAATATAGTAAAAAATGTTAACAACTATCCCACCCAACTGAATATTGGACCATTTGCACACAATATCATACACAAATACCATGATTTGATTTGAGACACGATACTGATCTCATGATACAATACTCAAGATACTTTAAACAAAGACAAAATAAAGCTAAAAATAATTTAAAAAACGAAATAGATTTATATATATATACACACAACTATACAACTACACAACTTTTTTGAGTCAGACTATATAAAATTTATGAAGGTTTAAATATCGTATTTTATTAAATTATTAATTTTTAATTTATTAATATTTAATAAACATGGAATCTCAAATGTATGCTTTGGTGTCTGGGTTTATCATATTTGATGCTAAATCTGTCTAAACTTTCCTTTTGGGTGAACTATACAAGATACGAAGTTGTATTTTTGTTTTGCAATATATTATGACAAGATATATTATGATAAAATATGCCAGCTAGGCCTGTCACGATTATTAATTAATTGATTATCGCGGTTATTTGATCAAATCGCAATTATTTGAAATAACTGCAACAATTGTGCAGTTTCAGTTTAATTTAAAAAAATCAAAATTTTCCATCTAAATAAGGGAAATTTAAGCATTTAAAGAAACCTCCTAACCTCTAGGCATCATGTCTCAGAAATATTTTTTTTTTTCAGCATTGAAGTAAATTATATGGGACCACTTTTCATAACTCTTATTATTAGATTTCATGTGATTGAAAGTAAAACATAACAAAATAATCAAATAAAATTAAACTGTTAATCGCAATTATCTGTATATTTCCACAATTATCCAGCAAAGGTATTGATAAAGGTTCGACCATTTATGTAGCCTATGGGATGCATCAACCGGTTTACATTAATACTGTAATATGCATTACCTTTCAGTCCAGTGCTGGATTTAGCAGTGCTCTCTCTGCTAAAGAACAGACTTCCCGGCTGGATATTTGAACCAGAAGACGGGGATTCGTCTTTAACACGGAACTGACCCAGTTTAGTTAGTTTCTGTCAGGAAGAGAGACAACAGATCTCAAGAGCCGTCAAACAGCAGGACACTGAACACGAGCTGTGGAGCAACAGCACTCACCGGTGGAGTCGTGATGGGAACATCATTGCCGTCTGGAGGAGAATGCAGCTTTATAAAGGTGATTCCATACGCTATTGACTACACAAAAACAGAGAAAAAGGCTAATAGTGCATCAGGTGCATGCGTGTTTGAATTGACATGAGAGAAAACAATGACAGTGCTCACCTTGCTGTAAGGCTGACTGCACACAACCTTCACACGGTCCCACTTCTCCTGCGCCGTGGCCTTCACCAGCTGGTTGGGCCCGAAGAAGCGCACTCGGTTTGTGTTTGAGCCGTTACGGCTCTCTGTGGGTGACATGAAGGACGACGTGACCAACAGAACCTACAACAGATCGCAAGAAAGACATATTAACACCAACAGCTTTGAAAATGACATTCTTCAGAATCAGTTTTATACCTTAAAGTAGGGCTGGTCCGAATACCATTTTTTTGAGCTTCGAAGCTTTGGTAGCAATGAACATTGAATATTCGAAGCTTCGGAATATAGCCTATCTGTCTGTCCCTTTGCATTTTGATTATTTCGAGAACCGTTCATCCAAACAACTTCACAAAGCTTTTAAAGCTTGTAACTTTAAGACGCACCTCAAAGTCTTGATCTTTGACTGACGTGGAGTGTCCAACAAGGACCTCAATGAAAGCAGAGCCTTCATTTCCAATGTCTATGCTGTGAATTTGTTCTTCCTTTTCCAACTGGAGAAACAACAGAGACAAAAATGTATGTAAAAAAATAAAAATAATTGCAACTGATGTTCAGTTCTTATCTTAAAAATAATTTTTTTTATTTATTACATATAATTGTTTGTTTATTTTAAATACTAAATCATTAAAAATATTAATAAACATAATATTCATATATTAATATAATAAAAAAGCCATACTTGAAGAATGACTGAAACTTGCTTCTCTCCAGGTCTTGCAGCTTTCCATTTTCTGTACGTGTCAGAGCTCAAGAGGTTGTCTGCCTTGTGAGTCTGCGCAGAAGGATTGAACAAGTCCCATGAATAAACAACACTTTAATTTGGTCATTAACATCATGTTATTAGACTAGCTTCATTGTTCCTCATCATGTGAGAGTGTTCAATAGTCTCGCATTTAAACTTCATTATTAAAAACAGTTAGAGTTTCATTGATTTCTGTAAATCATTTCAAATGATCTGTTTCAATAGATTTCTCTCGGTCCTCATATACAGTCTTCCCTTGTTAGTAGATTACCGTGATTAAATATAAAATGTTATTATTAATTAAAAGTTCATTTAAAAAAAATGTATATATAAAATGCATACTTACATTGTCCTCACTGCTGCAAGACACGATATGCTTAAGTTTGATTTCAGGCATGTTCGTCAAATTAAACACTCGCCTCTGGTCTCATAAAATCTGAAAACACAAATGAGGTATTTCATTAATAATGAACATTATAGCACTAGATCTGTGAATCGACTCAAAAGAAGGTTTCGATCACAAATCAACTCATTTCTAGCAAGCAGTTTTTAATCTACAAAGATATATAAATATTATGGTAACTATGGTCAGATACAAAAGTGACAATAACAGAATTCAAATTTAAAATATGAGCATTTCTTTTCACAATTAGCTGTAATCTAACCAACGATTTATTTCATTTTAGTCTACTCAAATATGTGTTTTGGCCAAATGTATTAAAGAGAGCAACTCAATTATCTAAACGAGACAGACTTGAAAACATTTCATAAATAGCAACATATTAATATATTTTGTTTACACAGAGTATCTGTAAGACTAGCTGCCATTCATAAATACAAGACTAAGTGCGTCATCAGCTCGCATCTGGACCAAATGATTGTCAACAGTGTCTCGTGTGGTTTAGCTAGTATGCGACCATTAAAACGACGACTAGTTAAGTTAACTAGCATGCTTCATAATTCCACAGCGCCCTGTAAGCGAACAATGGAGCTGCATTACAGCGGTCATTACAGCGATAGAGACAGGGCTGAAAACATTCAATTTCAGACACTCAATTAAATTAAATGAAGAACACTGTACTGAATACCAAAGTTTACAGACCTCAGTTATGTGGCTTATATTGTAGCTTGTGTGGAGACACCGTTTCACGACCACTCACGCATAGCATACATACAAACTCCCTCTCAATTCACAACATGTGACATCACTTCCGCCGAGCGTGGTAACGATGCTAAAATAAAAGTCCGTTTTAATTTAACCCCACATTAATGATAAAGCCTAATTTATTAAATGTATTAAATTGATTAATATTAAACGACATTGAATTGTTGAATAAAAATGTATTAATAAACGTATTCGTACAATATTCCACATACAAAATAAAACAGGAAAACCTAGAGGAGTTTTTTTTTGGAACTTGGTTAATCCCCTTTAAATATTGCATTAATAATAAAACCAAAGGAATATATATATATATATATATATATATATATATATATATATATATACACACACACATAAAAGCCCTGTTAAATCATTAATTGCAAGATACTCTGATATTGACGGTCACGATTTATGTTCTTTTTGTAAAAGTGGCAAAGAGGTGTCAACGCATTTTTTTTTTATTTTTTTTCAATGCAAGATTATCCAAAATTTCTGGAAGGAACTGGCAGAATTTATCTTTAATTTAGTACAAATTAAACACTATTTTACTTTAAAGTATATTATTGTGTATTATGAAAACAGTGTTAACAAAGGCCTTGAATACATTGCAAATTTATGTGTACGGTTGGCAAAATTTGCAAAAATATTTAAACTCATCCCCAGTATTTAAGTTGTTTAAATTAGAATTTAATTGCTTCATTATATTCTCTGAAATTGTTAAAGAAAAAAAAGTCATTATGTTTAGAATATTTTGATATTATTTTTTGGATCCCCTGCTACCAATTAATGTTTTTCCTTGTTTTGTAATATTGTATGCTATGTTAGTTACTTGTTCTATCTACAATTAAAAAAAAGGGCTGTTTTAATTGCAAAACATCCAGAAAAAAATATATGGAGGTCATCATAAATCTAAACAAAAACAAAATCTAAAACAAAATGCTTTAATTTACAAACTGAGAGTTGTCCTGCATAAAGTCTCTATGTCAATCAGTCTTTTCCCTTTCTCACTGTTACGAGCACAAAATGAGAAACGAAAATGTTGATCAACAGCCTTTCTTTGGTACTTGTTTTTAATAGGCCTAGATGTTGTAATTTTCCACCTGCACAGCTTTAGGGTTTTCTTTGAAATGCCATCTGACAAGTCTAGCACTTACCAGGCAAACATTTCCCCTTTTTCTTGGGTGCATGACAAGATCAATCAAACAATTTAACCTTTTGCCCATTTCCCTCTTCCAATCTCAGCATGCATGTTTTTGTTTCCAATAAACTCTATACTTTTATTTTTTTATTGTCCTCAGGAATGACCTAAAATACTTTCAGTTCATGATTATGTGTCTTGTGAATATATTGTCCTTGGAATGTACAAATACCACCTTTGAAATATACTTTTCAATGATGTAAAGAATTTTCACTTTTTCATTTTAAAGTGCATGTCAAAGGAAAATCTTTAGACATGCTCAAATGTGACTTTCCATAGCTCAGTCAGTGTTCATGAAAATAACATGAAATGACTTTAGACTGAATTGCAAATCTCTGATTGGCTGTTCAACTGAATGGCACAGCATAGTTAAAAAGCCACATTTGGTCTGTTCAATGATGTTGCGAACAGCCTAACACACAATATTCACTCACATGCATTTTTTCATATTCTTTAAACTGTAGCTTGAGATGCCAAAGACATGTTTTTTCATTTCTTTATTTCTGGAGGATGGTGATACAGAAACAACCGCACCAGCACCGGCTCAGTTCTCAGTGAGAACGCAGAGGTATGGTTATATAAACACAGACGGGTAAGATTTCTTCTGTTATTTGAGGATTCATTGACGAGGTTGTGATCATATGACCTCCACATATATGGCCGTGTCAGAGTCTATTGTGACGTTGGTTGGTCTCTCCCGCGGCTCTCGCTGTCGTCTGGCTGCTCGTCTTTCTCTCTTATGTATCTGCAACACAGAGACGGCTGTATTTCAGAATCAAATGCATCATTAATACACATGCCTTTATATAATAAATACAGATGGCATTTTGTTGGTGTGATACCTCTCAGATTGGTGACATATTTGATATTTTCCACCCTATGACTTTCACTTATAAAGTTAATAAATACATAAAAACAAAAAAATATATTTTTGACATTTTCAATAAATGCGCTTTTAGACTTGTAGGAATACATTTTCAAATAATGTCCCTAACAATTGTCTTGACTCAAAACATACCAATCTCCATCATCGCTTTTTACCTGTTTGCTTCGTACAAAAAGTGGAGTGCTGTTCTGATAGATGAGCTGGTAACTGCCGTTGGTGTAGATGTTTGTGACCTCACTGCAGTTAATGTAGAGCGGCATGCGCTCCTGATAGATGCCCAGACTCTCTGGATGTATTGCAGGAGGTCTGTAGGCCATGACATGTCTCCTTTTCAACAAGAAAAGAGCTCAGATGTAATTTACACTTAATGTAGTCAGATGAGATTAGTCATACATGAAACTGAATGGTTAATGACATAAGCACATGACCAAACATTAGTGAGAAGGATCTTACTGTCTGTTTGTGCAGCAACAGCAGTAAAATATCAGAAGACTCAGCAGCAGAAGGAAAAACACAGCACATGCTGTCCCTATTACAATCCATTTCGGATGACCTGTGGAAAAAAGAAACTTCCTCATTATCATGCACATGTAATGAATATGCAAACTTTGTTTTTTTTTATTACATTTATGTATATGTATGTTTGTGTGTGTGTGTGTGTGTGTATACACATATTTAAAAAAAATATATTTTTATGATTACACTGTAAAAATGAATATGCTTTATCTAATCAATAAAATTGTGGCAACAGATTACAAGCAATATTATTTATTAGATTGAACAAATTAGAATTGAGTAATAGTTAATCAAATTAATATTCTAATTAATTCTAATTTGTACGATTTAATTAATAATATTGCTTGTAATATGTTGCCAAAATTTTATTGATTAGATAAAGCATATTATTTTTTTCAGTGTAGTAATCACAACATTTTTTCTTTTGTCAAATCAACTTAAATAATTTATTTAGTTCAGATAACATATAATTTTGAGTTTCTGGTGTTTAAATAATTCTCCTTCATTGTATTAACTCCAGTTCAATGAACCTAAAATTTTAAGGCAACCAGGTTACTTATTTTTTAAAGTTAAACCAACAATATGTTTTTACAGCGCACTATCGTCAAATACGATTGACAATTAGAATACAGTTTGGATTGGCGGTATGGTTCTGTTTTTACACCATTACCACAAATATTTTCATGACTTTTCTATTTTTTTCTACTCTTTTTTGTTTAATTTTTGGAATAATCTGTAGAATGGATTTAAACACTAAAGTTGTGTTAAACAGAGCTGTTTTTACTACACACAACAAGAAGCATCATTATATTATCAACTATTATATTTAATAGTACAAAAACTATTATTGACAGATAAAAGCATCATTTTATTACCAAGTATTATATTTAATAGTTTAAAACAGAAGGATGTGCAAAATAAAGTGTTCTCATTCTGTGTAAATCTTACAGAATCATTGCAAACAAAGATTCCACAGAAAAATAATATAATAGGGGTTTGAAATCTTTATATTTGTCTTAACTAAAATCCTCTAAATGTCATTGTTCAGCTGTAGCGTACCATCATGAGCCTCGTACAGTACGTGAGAGTCGTTTCCCAGTGAGTTGACTGCGTAACATTCCACCGGCAGAGGAGCGTGTGCGAATCCCATGAGAGTCGCCGTCAGTATATGGTTGATATAAGAAAAAGAAGCATTATATGTGTCCGGAAGGTGAGACCCGTTCACACTCCAGGTGACAGCGGGACGAGGGTTCGAGTCCACGGCACAGAAGCAGGACAGCACCGTCCCGTCCCAATCACAGGACGAGTTGGACAGAATCACAGGAGCGTCTGCAGGGACGAGAATTACAAAAACAGGACTATAAAGGACAAAATACAGAATGTCATTTTGTATCATGTTATACAGGTTTCTACAGCAGTGTTATTATTATAGCTAAAAAAATAGAACCATTAACTTGAAATAAAATAAACATTAACTGCAACAACTTAATTTTTTATAGTTGCCAACATTTCAAATTTTAATTTCGTTTAAATGTACAGTATGTACTAAAATAGAAATAAAACTGAAAAAATACAATATAGAGATATTTTTAAAAATAAAAAACTACTAAAATGACAAAAAAAATTACTAAAACTTTAATTAAAATAAAAAAATTAAAATTTCTTAATGATACTGGTAACAGAGCACCTAAGAGTCTATGATGATGGGAAAAATATAATTTCAATAATTTCAAATGTATTAAAAATACATTTCAATGCTTTTTCAAAGTTCCCCCTTGAAACTTTTTGTTCGCCCAAAGCATTTTCAAATTCTTAAAAAAAAACAATTCTTCCACATTTTTCTAAATTCTTAAAAAATTATTTTTTTTGTTTCAAATTCTTAATTTTTTTCTTCAAATTCTCAAAAAGATGTTTCCTTTTGTATTTCACAGATGATGGATTTGAACCACCAGACAAAGAATATAATGACAGAACGAATTAAGTAAGTGTGTAAACTACTAAAGCACGAGGCTGTGTTGACTTACATTGCACGTTGAGGCCCGTGAGGCGAGACGCCGCCCGTCCCAGTCTGTTGGCAACGGTGCACTGAGCGCGTGTGTCTCGGGTCACGTTGTAGATGCGGATGGTGGAAGTGCGTTTGGGGAGGATCACCGTGTTTCCCGACTGAACGGTTGACCACTGGAATTCAAACGCCGGCGGGTCGGCCTTACAGGAACAACTCAGCAGAGCATTTCCTCCGACCCGGACAGATGCCGTGAGGACCTGAATGGAGACGTCTTTGGGAGGAACTGTGAGGAGACCAGAAACGTTTAGAACTGCGTTAGATCAGGGGTTCTCAACCAGGGGGCCTCAAGATGATTTAAAATAAAAACTTTAAAATAATTGAAAACTACTGAAAATCAAGATGTAAGCTGATATCTGTCACAATTTTCATTTTCAAGGACTTTTAATTTGCTCATCTTTTGTTGCCCATTTCCTGTTTTCCTTTGTTCCCGCCAGTCTCCTTGGTTACTCATTAATTAGATCCCACCTGTTAGTTTTCAGTTTGTCATCTTGTATATTTAATCCATTTGTTGTGTTTCACCACTATTAGTGTCTGTTTGATTGATAAACAATGTTTATATTTGAATTACTTCATCAATCTTCTTCTTCCTCGGACTCAACTTTACAGTCTCATATTTCTTAAACACAAATTTCACACAAAACCTGGATATATGAGGGAACTTCTAAAAGTGTGATTTATAGACCAGGAAAAGTCATTTAAATTAATATTTTATCAGTGCTTAGAAATTGCTATGTGTAGCCAAATAAATAACTATAAAAAATCATTGAAATAATAAAAAAGTAACAAATGACTAGTAAATCAGGTAAATTTCTTGATTATAAAACATGTTTTTTGTTGATAATAAAACGTGTAAAACTTTATTATAAACTACGGCTGTCAAACGATTTATCGCATCCAAAATAAAAGTTTGTGTTTACATAATATATGTGGGTGCACTGTGTATAATTATTTTATATATATATAAATACACACACACATGCTTGTATATATTTAAGAAATATTTTCATGTATATACTGTGTATAGATTTATATATAATTTATATTATATATAAATATAAATATTTTATATATAAATAATATTTTTTTCTTAAAAATATATGTATGTGTGTGTATTTATATATTTACTAAGTAATTATACACAGTGCACCCACATATATTATGTAAACACAAACTTTTATTTTGGATTATTTTTCAATTAATCGTTTGAAACCTATTATAAACTTTAATATTCTGGATTTTTTAAAATTAAATATTATTATAAATATTATAGGCTAATATTTATACAAATATTGAATTAAACTAATTTAAATGGCCACCCCTAGTTTTTACAAATAAAATGTTTGAAATTGAGCAGCTTTGTAATTACAACAGAATCTCTTTAACGGCCTTCATGGTTTTTGACAATGATGGGCCTTGAAGTTGAAGTAAAAAAGGTTTGGCACTTTGGATGTTGTTATACCATTTAAAATGGACTTTTTTGCAACTAAAACACAACTTTTTTTTCTCAAGTTCTACATAACCACTGAATTTCCATGGCTTTTCTGCTTGTTTGTGATTAGTGAATATAATGATCTTTGACATCTTACAGTGAACGAGGATCTCTCGGGTGGCTGAAGATCTCCTGTTCTTCTGATAGTCCACCTCACATCGCACTCTGGGGTTTGTGTGTTGCGGGACGGTAAAAGACAGTGAGGTCCACATGACCGGTAAGTGACCCGGGTCACGCTGCAGCTCCGCGTCTCCGTGAACGCTGCTCCCGCCCTGATCGCCTCGCTCCCACTTCCACTGCAGATGGGGGCGTTCGGACGGGCAGCTGAGCCTCACTGAACAGTTCAACATGACCCGCTGACCATGCTTCACGGGCCCCGGGTCAGTGACCTCAGGTGGCTCTGGTGTATCTGATGATGAGACACATGATTCATACACATATTCTGTGTTATTAGATGTAAAATCACATGAACATTATTAAATGTGCAGTATAAGCGATTTCTTAGAAATGCTGTTGATGTTTGAAATCACCAAAACAAATACGCCCCTACCAAAAAGGATCACAAACATCTTGATAGCTCTGCCCCAAAACGCCCACAGCACCTCCCCCTCATTAGTGGACACGCCCCTTACAGCAGATTGGCTACAAGTGTGTTTTATGTTTTGGTGCTGGTTCCGATTCACTTTAGACAGCATTTCTCAAAAATTTAATACACTTTTATAGTTTTTATTTATATTTTGAATTAGTTTAATTCATTGTTTTATTTTGATGTTTTCCATCGTCATTTAAAAAAAGTTTTGTCTGTCTTTGGTATTTTTTCTAGTTTTTAAATGTCTATTTAGTTTTATTGTTACTTTGAATTAGTTTTTATTCTTATGATTTCCATTTTATTGTTAGATAAAGTTATAATATTTTTTGTTGTGTTTTTGCATTGCTTTCATTTTAGTTAAAGTCAAGTTGTAGAAATGTTGTTGTTTGTTTGTCACTATTATTATTATTTTTCAAATATAGGCTATCTATATAGCTTAGTGTTTAATAATATATATATATATATATATATATATATATATATATATACACATGTATAATATATATAATATGAATTTAAGTAATTTGTTTTGTGTGTTTTTTTGTGATTTTTTATATCTTATATAGATCTAGATATAGATATCTATAGAAATATAGATAAAAAATTTTTTCAGTTTCAGTTAGGCTACTTCAACGAAAATGTAAAAATGTTGCTTAGCAACGCACTCAAATAATTTATATTTAAATAAATTAGGTTTCGTCATTTTTTATTAAATTTCAGTTAACATTTATAATTTACCCCCTTATTTTACCCCCTTTTTAAAAACGGTTTTAGTTGTATTCGTATCAAGTTGGTACAACATTAGCATAGGCCTACCAGTGACACTGACGTTGATTTTGGTGCCCACCGCCCATGACCTTTGACCCAGCTCCCTCATCTGGAGTTCATATGTGTTCTGGTCTTCTGTCCGGATTCTGGCGATGTTGATGGAGCAGTCCCCGGAGCTGAGGTTCCCCGCGAGGGACGTGCGGTCTCTGAAGTGTGGATGAATCGTGTCCCCGCGGTGAGTGCTGAACAACACCGTCGGTCTCCGCATTATGAGGTAGGAGGAGGTCGGGGTCCTCGTGAGCCGAACCTCCATCCGCGTTGCGCTGGGAACCGGGCTGAAGTTGCAGGGGAGCACGAGACACGATCCCTCCAGGACAAACACTCTCCCCGGGGCAGAAAGGGAGACAGCAGGTGTCGCCCTCCACAGGCATGCTGAAACAGAGCGTTGAGAAAGAAGTATTTATTTCTGTAATATAATTCAGAAACACTTTACAACAAGCTTCCATTTGTTAACTTTAGTTAATAGTTAGTATACATCAGTTCACTTGAAACTAACAAAAAGGATACTTCTGCAGCATTTAGTTATTTTAGTTCATTAATGGTCACCCCTGGGTCACATTTTAGATTAGGGTCCAGTTCTCACATTTAACCATCAGTTACAACTTTTGCCTCAATAATAACAACTCCTATTTACTGCTTATTAATATTTAGTTAGGTAGTTGTTAAGATTTGGTTGGGTAAAAATTGGGTATCGTCATGCAGAATAAGGTATTGATATGTGCATTAGAAGTAATACTAATAAACAGCCAAAATCCTAGTAAAATGAGACCCTAAACTAAAATGTTAACTTTAAAATTCAACATTTACTGATTTATACCAAAAATGGAAACACTTATGAGGTCCACTAAGTTAACATTATTTAACGCATTCACTAATATTAACTATGAGTAATATATTTGCTACACTGTTTTTTAATCTTTGTTAGCTTTAATTAATAAAAATATAATTGTTCATTGTTAGTTCATATCAGCCCAGGTCCATTAAATAATATAACAGACACATCTTTTGATTTTAATCATGTATTAGTAAATGTTTAAATTGACATTAACTAAGATTAAAAGATGCTTTAGAACTATTTTTCATTGTCATGTTAGTTAACTAATGTTTATATAACCTTATCATAAAGTGTCAAAGTTGTATCTGTTATTATTATTTTTTCATGGATCTTAACATGAACGATGAACTTTTTTGTATTAACAAATATAAACACTAACGCGTATTGTTAAATATACCTGAAATAAAAAAATTAAATATTGCTGATGCAATATTGTAAAGTGTTACCAGTAATTCTGTTAAACCAATTTAGAGATATGCATGACTTAACAGATGCAAATGAAGACTGATAATATTTCACATCTCATTGCCAAAATTAGCTCATTGAAACTGCTTTATAATAAATGAGAATATTAAACACACTGCTTTTATGAACTTCACGTGTATTTAAAAAAAAAACACTTCTGATCAGTCTTGCATTGTGACAAGAGCATTTCACAACACAGTCCAATATAGAAAAGGGAAGTTATGAAGTGTCTGAGTCTGCATTCATAGAGCACATGCTCAAATACAGTCACATGCATTTAGTGAACATTAACATTCTGTATTATTTATGTGTTCAATTTTATTTAATGATGTGTGGAAAGAGAGCATGTAAGAATTAAATGCATGGTTATAGAATTAAGATGATGTTCAGAGAAATTTGGGATTTGTTCATTTGGATTTTGATTTGATTTTGACAGAGGTAGATCAGGGCAGATATACTAAAATCTCACTCACCTGTCATCACAGTAAAGAGCCCAATCGCTGCGTCCAGAGCCATGAGACACGCCAGCCAGAGGGACGACACTGCACAGTGGACAGATGCTGCCTGCTGGGGATTTTCTGCTCTTTTTTTGTTTTAAAGGGAAGTCCAAACTGGAGGTCTGGCATGTTTCGTAATGCTGTTCCATGACGTTCTTGCTCCCACATCTTCACTACATTGTATTCAAGGAACACAAGGTTGTTATCAGGTCTTGCTATATAAATAATAATAATTTAGTAAAAATACAGTCAAAATGTATTTACAGAACAACATGTAGGCCTAACTGTAGTTAAAATAGGTCATTCCGACAGCCCTTTTCTGCTGAATTAGCAAGGCCGTGTTGCTACTAAAATATGTTTATATAAAAATGAACTAAATTAATACCTTTAAAAAAAAAAAAAAATCAAACATCACTGAACTTAAGCTGGACTGTGATGCTATTTTCTTCCCGAAACAAACTTTTTTTTGCATTATTTTCCTGTTATCTCGGTAAAGCTGCTTTGAAACAATATGTATTGTAAAAAGCAGTATGTAAATAAATGTGACTTGACTTAAATCCACTATAATAATAGTGATGGTATAGAGAAAAAACATGTGATGATCCAAAGTCATCATTATAAGTAGCTTTTCCACAAGCTCATGTCAAATACACACAGTCTAATACACACAAATACAAAACACCACAATGGTTGGAAACATGACTCTAAATAATTCAATAAAGATCAATTTAACAACAAATGATGCAGCTTAACATAAAACCCTAATGTAGCCTACTGAAATACCATGAAGGTATATATAATTATTAACAGAATTTTACTGCATAATTACATTAAATGTAAGGCTATTGCAGTTTTTTTTTACAGTTACTATTCCTTTAATTTTTTCACTTTGAAGGAATGATGTCATATTCATCAAAAACTAATTGCATTTTTATTAGTATTATTGTGCAAAGTTAATTTCTCCATGTGCTCAGCAGTGACTCACTCTCACATTTAAGCCATTTCCCCTCTTAACGCTTCCTCCTCATACATGCTGTGAACATTCAGTGTTTAGATTCTGGCTAGGACTGAATCAATACACCAATGCCTCAATTTCTAATTCTAATGAGTAATTTGTTTCTGCATTAAGTGAGAATAATCATAGTTGTACTATCAACAACAGTACAGTAACCTATGGTATTTGTAGTAAACCCACAGTAACCACAAATGTACTGTTGTTGCAACTGTAATAAAAATCAATCTGTCGAAGAATATGGTTACAAGACTAAAGTTATAAATAATAATAATGAACACCATGATTGTATTTAATTTTATTTTTAAAATAATTTTGGGTTTGTTTGTTGTATGTACATTTGTGATAACTATATGATGATTATACTTCCATTTATGGAGTTTTAAAGGACTTTTATTTTGAAAGCACAAGTGCGTTAGTTGGTGTTGGGTTGTTGTGCTTCCGTGTTTTGTCATTTGATGAATTGTTGCACTTGCGATTTGAGGAGTTTTTGAGATTTCCGCTTCGCCGAAAGGAAAATTTCAGAGCTCAAATACAATTCAACACTCTGTTATACAAACCTTTAAATCATCCACAGTATGGATGAATCCCGAGTCTTTGGGTTGATGTCGGTCTTCCTGCTGTTGTTTGTCGCATTCAGCAGCGCTACTGCGCCCGCCTTAACTACAGCTAAACCTACAACTAAACCCACAACTCCTCCACCTGTTCACAAACGTATGTTTTACTTGCTTGTGTCTTCCTTCTTAGTCTATATCTCTATAACGTTACTCTGAAATAGTCAGTCTGAAAATGCTTGATTGCCATATAAAGTCGTGTAAATATATTAATATATATAAATATTATTATTGTATGTCTATAATTAATATATACATATTACAATATTTATAATTTATGTAATATATTTAATATAAAACTGTTACTATAATAATGTCAGTGGTGTTAGTCATCTATATAAGAATATAAAAACACTCAAAAGGACTTTTATGAATAACACGTATAAGTTGAAGTTACATATTTTGTGACCTTTTTTTTATTCGTCCGTTGTGTTACTCTTGTATGCCATTTATGCTTGGTAATCCTGTATGTGATTTTTAAGGAAGCCCATAGATAATATTTATGACATAAATAGAAAAAATTGTGATATATGTCGATAATTAGGATTTACCAAAGCATTTATTTTTTCTCATCTGGAGGAAATGGCCCTCCTTAGATGTTCATATTGTGGTAGATTTAAAGGGGTAGTTCACCCAAAAAATAAAACTGTCATCATGTACTCACCCCAAATTTGCCACAAACCTGTATAAGTTGAACACAAAATAAGATATTTTTGAGTTAGTAAGAAGTTAGTTATGCTTAATGATCTCTGCCTGTGAGTTTCCGGCTCATCTGGGTAATTATTTGGCTAAATTCAGCTCTTTATTGTGTTTTGTTCTGATATGCTTTTATTCTCACCCCAGCATGCAATACTCTGACTTCCTGTGATACCTGCCTCTCCAATGTTTCGGTAAGACCATATACTGCTCATTTAATTTTTATTATCTGAACATTTCAAAAATTAATATTATAATTTAGGGAAATATTTAAATATATGGCAGACTAATCTACTCAGACTTTTATTAATTCCTCTATTATTAACACAAAGACTTGTGTCATGAGTATTTTAAAGAGACAAACCAACTAACACTACTAAATATACATAAACAATTCATCAAATGATATGTGCTTGTGTTTGTGATGATTTATTGATGCGAGTTCTGCAACCATGCTTTATGGTAATAAAAATGATCATCAAAACTATTGTACTCTAGTACTCAGTTTGGTGTCTGTTATAATAATTATATGGCGATTATACTTTCGTTTCATCTTTTGAAATGTTGATATCAGACTGATTTGTGTCATTTGACAACAAACCAACAGCACAAAACACCATCAAATGCATTGATGATAATGTTTGAGCTGCTGTGTGTCTCTTCTGCAGAATGAGGCCTTTAATAACAATAATTATTATAATAAATGTTTTTGCCAACAGTGTTTGTGGTGCCAGACCAACAACAGCTGCACAGATTATCCCGTGTCGTATGTGATTCCTCCGGCGTCGGTGTGTAAACTCTCTCAGGCCCGCTGGGGTGTTTGCTGGGGTGAGTTCAATGTGTGTTCATGTTTTATCATGTTACACAAGCTAATAGCTTTAAGATGCACAAAATACATGATGATTTCTATTACACAGCCAGCTGTTGAGACGATGGAAGCAATACTTTCACATTCGTGAAGTGAGATTTGCATTCAGGGCTGAAAGTCCCTTAGTTCAACTTCCTTTAAAAGACACGGGAGATTTTATAATGTCATGGTACTTTTTACAAGTCCTGAGGACATTAAATTATTATGCGGATCTCTTGATATGTGATTCTGATGGGTCAGTCGTGTTATTCAGTGGTTAAATATTCCTGAATAATGACCTTTGTCCATGGCAACACAATATAAATGAGTGATCTTCTGTCTCCTACCACTGATATTATTGTACATGTTAGTATTATTCTTTATAGTTAAATATATAACTATAGATAAATGAATACTAAATATTAAAAGTATTTTTTTTCTGAACATTTTGTTTCAGTTTTAGCACTTTAAGTTAATCTTATTTCAGTTAGATGTCAAGGCAAAAGTCATTTAGTTTTTAGTAGTAATTTTGTGATTTTGTCCTTTTTATTATTTTTTTTAATCTATAATTAAATTTATTCTTATTTCAGTAATTTTAGTACAATTATTTTCAGTAATTGTAGTCCCTTTTCAACTTAAAGGGATAGTTCACTTTGAAATTAATTTTTGATATGTTTTAGCTTATCTCAAGGGCATCCAAGATGTAGGTGTCTTTGTTTCCACAGTATTTTCAATTTTGATATTTTAAGGTCAAACCGTTCTTGTCTCTCAGTCATATAATGGAGGTCTATGGTCACCACCTCAAAGAGCATGCACAGAGAAGTCCAAATTAAACGTGATTTAATGACTCGTAAATGTAAGAACACATTGATGGCCTAAGACACGAAACGATCAGTTTGTGTGAGAAAACGAACAGTATTTATATCGTTTTTACCTCTTTAGCCACGTCCAAGTGATCTGAGGGCGCAGGCGCTTCGTTCTGCGCAAGCATCTTATCTTACAGGCGGTTGCTGAAAAAAATTCAACGTTGTCTGTTGATATAGTGAAATTGTCTTCCATTGCGATTTCCTGTATATCTAAATATGTTTAGATCCTTATAGTGAAGGGCAACACTTCTGAAATCTCTGTGTAATAACAATAACACATGATAACAATAAAAACTGCATCTCTTCAATCATGAGAACGTTCCTGTCTTTTGCACTGTGGGCAAATGTCCAGCAGATGTCAGTAGTGTTTCAGTAGATCTGTTGGAGCCAGTGTGCATGAAGTTCAGTGTTGTGATTTGCTGTTGTTTTGTGTTGTGCCAGTGAACTTCGAGGCTCTGATCATCGCGATGGCCGTGGTGTTGGGAATGCTGCTGCTGGCGATCGCTGTGTGTTGCTGCTGCTGCTGCTGTAAACGCAGACGCTCATCAAGGTGACAGACTTCACTGTTCACTCAACCCACACACACACACACGTTAAACACTCAGAAGACGCCTTATGCATCAGTGCCTCTTTTCTTTAAATAGTCACATTCACACTACCAGGTTTCACTTCCAACTCAGAGCTTTGATGCGTTCTGTGTTAAAATATTAACCCTGTAAAGCATGCCAAAAAATAGAATAAAACAGTTTATTGAACCTTCAGACAAAAGAGCTGCCCAAACTGCTCAAAAATATGTAGTTTAGTGCAGGTGCTGATATTCATATGGCCAAAAAGATCATTTATTTTTTTTAATTTATTTATTTATTTATTAGAAATTTTTTATTTTAGAAATAGAAATTTTTTATTTTTTATTATTTTTTTTTTTCAGAAACGTGCAACCCTAACATAGTTATTTGTAGTTATTTTTAACTGAAATTATATGATAACGCATTTTAAAAAGAAACTTGTTTCTTTTATTGTCACAACAGAACGGAGGAACATCAAAATATATTAAAGTTCTGATAAATAAAATAATAATTAGTTCCTACATTGATTTATAAGCTACCTTATAATTACAATATCAGGTTAGCTAGTCTATGATGAGCCATAATTTAGCAATAACGTCATACTGCAAATTGTAAAACATACATTTTCAATTTAACAGGCCAAGGAGAGATGATTGAAGCATGTTTCGTCCGTTTTTATTTTATTTTTGAAATATTAATTTATCGGCCATTATAACTGCCGATACCGATAGTTTGGAAAATGTCTAATATCGGCCGGCCGATATATCGGTCTGGCTCTAATTTAAATGCTCTGTATTTTATACTTTGATGGGTAAAACATATAATGCAATGCAATATAATGATGATTGAGAGAAAAAAACATTCCTTATAACCCTGATGGATCTTAATAGATACTTACATTTGAACATGATTTATGTATGAATGAATATTTAAGTAAGCCTAAGTTGCTTTCATCTTGAAGTATTACTAACAATATTACAATTATTCTTTTGCAATATTAAAGTGATTCTTACACTTTATAAAAGTCAGTAAAGATTTCACAACAAAAAGACACATGAAGCTTGTTTTTACAATGATACTAAAAGGCCTTTTACCTCCTAAAAAAGCATAAAGTATCAGTCCGACGGCAAAAGGCATTTTGTAGATTGTGTACAACAGTTTTTTTTAGCAAAGTTTTGATCATGTTAATCATTTAGAGAAACTTTTGTATCAAATATTAGACAGTTACGGTGGCCGAGAGGTGCAAAACAAAATCACAATTTTGAAAACAAAAAAACAAGTCAGAAAACACAACGACAATTCAGAAAACAAAATAACAATTCAGAAAACACAACAACAAATCTGAAAACAAATTAACAAATCAGAAAACACAAAAACAAATCTGAAAACAAATTAACAAGTCAGAAAACACAACGACAAGTCAGACAAAACGGAAAAGGTAGGTATATGTGGCGACTGGAATACTGATCGCTGATTGGACGAGACATCTGTCAATCAAGACATACAGAAAGTACAGCAGACTGCGCCTGCGGCAGAAGAAAGATTGATTCGCATGTGTATGTGTAAATATTAGCTGTCTATTTAGCCGGCTAATTTAGTGATATTATGGAGAACAAAACTTTTCAAATTAAAATCTTCCTACCACTATTAGTAAACGCAACTCCTTTAAGCTTGCGTACGGTTATCCACTGGACCGTGCTGCCTAGTTCAAAGTAAACTAGTGAAACAACTGAACCCAGCGCTATTTTGTTCTCTATTTGTTCTTTCTTAGTAGCTTTATAGGGTTAATGAACACAATTACATTTTGTAGTGGATATATTTATTGAAGAATGGATGTTTTCCCCACAGAGAGGATATTTGAAGAGTTCAGATGCAAAAGCCTCTAAATGCCATTTGAAATTTTCTTCTTTAATGATGATTTTTTTATCAAACTTGTATATTTAAGTTCAGTAATTTCACTTAAATAACAATTAATAGGTAATTATCATTGCCATTTAAGTGAAATTACTGAACTTAAATATACAAGTTTGATAAAAATCATCATTAAAGAAGAAAATTTCAAATGGCATTTAGAGGCTTTTGCATCTGAACTCTTCATTTGTATTTGACGGGTTGTATAGGGCATGACTGTGTGTCGGTCCGTCAATCAGAGATGATTTCATTTGGCAAGCCATCCATCTGCTTACCGGCCTCATGTCAATCACACATCTTATGCGATGAAAACAGACGTGTGTTACTCAAAGCAGTGAGCACTTCCTCTACCTCTGATTAACACATACTCAGCTCACGTGAGCTTGGCATGAATGTGGAATGTAATGCTTTGTGGTATTGAGACTCACAGTTCAGTTTAATTTTTTGTTGTGGTTGATCATCGAAGGGGAATTCCTGTGCCTGGAGTTTCAGTTTCAGTGTTGACCTAAAGGTGGTTCTCCTGAAGCTGCTGATTCTCCAATGAATTGCTGTAAATGTCAGATTCTAGTAGGCAGGCCGATATTATCGGCCGATATTAGGAATTTTCCAAACTATCGGTATCGGCAGTTATAATGGCCGATAAATTAATATTTCAAAAATAAAATAAAAACGGACGAAACACGCTTGAACCATGTCATGAGTTTTGTGTAGTTTGTCCACCAGAGGGCACTCTACACCGTTCCTGTTGGCAACACTCGTTGAGTTGGTCACATTCATACATACATTGCTTGAATAACAATTAAAAGAACATCCCCATCAGTTCTCCTAACTCAAATAAGCGTGACAAAATTTGTGGCCGGCGGAAGTTTCCTTGGCCAGTTATATTGAAAATGTATGTTTTACAATTTGCAGTATTATGTAATCCATTGCTAAATTATGGTTCATCATAGACTAGCTAGCTAACCATAAAGCTAGCTAATGCCACTATCATCAGTCTGTTCTGTTGTAACAATAAAATTAGTACAATTTTTTAAATGCATTATCATATTATTTTGGTTAACTCATAAATAACTACAAATAACCAATGTTAGGGAAATCTGTTAATGTTTTGTTGCGCCTTTCTGAAATAAAAAATGGAAAAAATATCGGCCGATATATCGGATTTTAAAAACAAAAAAATATTTGTATCGGTATCGGCCTTCAAAATCCTTTATCGGTCGGGCTCTAGATTGTTGTACTAGTTGTTCATAATATTCTTGGTGTGAGGAATGATTATTTGCAGTGGCGATGTTCATACAGCCCCAGTGTGGTCCTGACCTCTAGTGTAAATAATGATGGCTTCAATTTCAAACCAATTCGAGCCGATTCAGACCCTGACAATGTTAACGAACAAGAGGCTTTGCATTTACCATTTTACAAAAGCGAGAGCTTACAAAATCTATACAAAAAACAAGCTGTTCTCCATAAAATGTACAGCGCACAGATAAACGATGGGGTTTTAGGAAGGTCAAACAAATGAGACAGCATCTCTTTGACAGTAACAACACTGTCTTCTCTAATGCAGTTCAGCCAGGCCTCGTCCCTTTTTTGCATAATCCGTGGGCGGAAATTATTGAAATTATCCCATGGTGACTTCATAAGATCCTGAATAAACTCGTTGTAGTCCAAACGAGTAGTTCGTTGTAGTTCTTGAAAAGTGGATTCTGTATAATTAAAATGTCTCCTCCTGAGCTTTGTAACCTTGCAGATCTTATTTATGCTCAAACAGCAACATTATACTGCCCTACAAAGCAAAAAGGCAGTAACTACGCAGAGTGCAGAACTGAGAAAAATGACTTTTGCTAGGGCTTTTTGCAGTTACTGTACAAACGACTACCATTTTTCTGTAAAACGACACGCATTTAAGATAAGATGTTTTGTCATATAACAAAGGATGCCTTGAATGTCCTGAAAATTGTAATAATTAATGCTTTACCAAAACTGCAGTTACTGCCTTTTTGCTTTGTAGGGCAGTATACACTAACTAAAGTTGAGAAAGGATAATAAATAGGACCCTTTTAAACTGACAGAGTGTGTCCTCCTTCCTAAACAATGCTAGGAAGACTGTTCCAGAGTTTGGGTGCTAAATATGAAAAGGATCTACCGCCCCGCAGTCGATTTTGATGGGTTTTATCAACTATAAGCAGAATTTTGAGATTACAATAGACGTGACTGAGGAGCTAAACCGTATATTTAGATGCTCATCCAATAACAATTACAATCCATTTCATAAAATATGTTCAAGCGGATCTCGTTTTGACTGTAAAACTGAATTTGAGCTATAAATTCTCTCTTTTGGTACTGGTTAATAAATATGATTAATAAGCTCCGTTGGTCAACAACAACAGGCCCAGGTTATATTTCACTACAACCTCAAAATAAAGAGATTAGAATTTATTTTGCTTAAAAAAATACGCTTATTTATAAGAAACAGTACGATTAGTTTGCATTATTTTCATGATATTTAACATTAAATATGCCACCTAAAAAGCCATCTCTCTTATATTAAAGTAGTGATTTATCTGTTGGTTTATTTTCAGTTTTGACCGTGATGATGAGCAGTTTGCCCGTCGAAGAGAAGAGATCAGACAGCGAGCAGATGAGCGGTAAGTAAATCTCAGACCTCAGATCTGGCAGGCACCTGTTAGTGGATTCGCTCACTATATGTGTGTGTGGCTCAATCGGTTCATTACGTGTGTTGTGTGTAAATATGTCTGTAGGGTCTTTCAGCAGCTGTGCTGCACTAACAAGGTCATTTCTGTGTCAAGCACTCGAGGGGGAACAGAAATCTTCTTTTGAACTCGAGAGCTCAGATTAACCAAGATCAGATATCTCTGCAGGGTCTTGACGGATTGTGTGTGATGCATCTGACGTACAAATGTGCTTTTGTTCAGTATTTTTTTTGTCTGTCACAACAGCGTGTTTCTTTAGAATGTATCGTTTAGAATGATTTTTGCAAACTGTAGCACAGTGCATTCTGGGAGTCTTATAATTGAACATGTATTTGGAGTAAATCGATTATTTAGATTTGAAAAAATTATAACCTACACCCTTATTTGATAAGCATTGGTTAGGTTTATTAATATTTGTTAATTAAAAGTTAATTATATTTTAACATTTTTGTTGTCTGCTGTAGAAGTACCATAAAAGTATTTTTCTCTTTGAGTATTCTTTGCACAAAAACATTACATTGTGCAAGTAGAATAATTAGTTGCGATTGGTGTTTCAAGTTTAATTTTAATAAGTTCATTTTTAAATTGAGATGTTAAGGGTCAGTAAGATTTTATTTAATTTTTTTAAAGAAATGTATGGTTTTATTTAGCAAGGATGCATTAAAACATTTATAATTTCACTTAAAATGCTATTATAACTTGATATTAATAAAAAAAAATCATGATTTTTAATTATTGAAATAAGAAGAATGTTTTCTGAAGGATCATGAAAATTCAGCTTTGCATACAGGAATAAATTACATTTTGAAATATATTACAATAGTTTGTAACATAGTTAATATTGCAATATTTCCAAATTCTACTGTATTTTTGATCCAATAAATGCAGCCAAAAACAATTAAATCCCTTACCGACCCCAAACTTTAGTTAGAGTAACATTTTCTTTTGATTAAGAAGACCCATTTAGTTTTTAATCGTTGTTGGTCTAATCATTTGGCACTGCTGTTTAATGTGGAAATCTGATCAGATTGGGTTCTCTCAGTAGACACACACACACACACATGTTAAACAGCAACCGGTGGAGTCATTCTTGTGGTGCTTTGTGCAGGATTGTGTTCACAGCAACAGATGGCCTACAACTCTGGTGATTGTTCTCAGATCAGCTGCTCATAAAGCTCCGGTTGATTTATACGCCACTTTTGTGCAGATATGAAGCGACCGCGGGTTCGTATGGAGACCAGGCTCCGGCTCGGCCCATCTTCTTTATGGAGTGTTGAGAGAATGAATGATGTACGGGGAGCGAGTGTTGTCGTTCAGTGTGTCACACGCCCATAAAACACCGCTGCTCGTATTTACGACGCCCCCACCGCGAGCCTGTGAAGGAATGGATGGGCTTAAAGGGATACTCCACTTTTTTTGGAAATAGGCTCATTATACAACTCCCCCAGTTGAGTTTTATCAGCATTCAGCTGATTTTTTGATATTTAGAAGAATATCAGTAACCAGATAGTTTCTGGTCTCATTGACTTCCATAGTAGGAAAAAAATGTACTATGGAAGTCAATGAGACCAGAAACTGTCTGTTAACTGAAATTCTTCTAAATATCAAAAAATCAGCTGAATGCATTCGAAAACGGTAAAACTCAACTGGGAGTTGTAAAATGAGCCTATTTCCAAAAAAAGTGGAGTATCCCTTTAAACAAAGACATGAACTCGGCATGAATCACCTTCTGCATCCCATGTGCTGCTCTTTAGGACTTGTGTTTTCACGTTTCAAACTGAAATTGAATCCAGGTTATGAGTTTGAATTGTTTTTCTTGTGCAAACTATTTTAGGTTATTATATTGCACAGTCGTGAGTCGTGACCCACACAGTATTAAAAAAAAAATAGCAATACATGCACAACTGCATTACATAGTCTGGATAAGAAATATGAAAATTTCAATTTTGGATTATCTCCGCTTTTGAATCATAAAATCAAAGTTGCAATTTATCTAATATTGCAGGGTTTATTATAAATGATTGATCAGTGCACAGATTTTTTTTTTTTTTTTTTTTAATCATGCACCGTGTAATCTTTAATCCAAATAACTTCCCCTCCCTCTTGCAGCAACATCTCTTCTCTGATGATGTGTTTACTGGCAGGACAACCTGTCAATCACAAGCCACAACCATCCAATCAATTCCCCATGGACAAAAAAAGTCCCGCCCTACATTTTTTCTTGTTTGAGAAGCCGTTTCTCTCAGATGTATGTCACAATAGGCAGGAAAAGTTACTTGCAACATCCGTTTCACACTGACTTTAACTAGTTTCTACCAAGTCATAGATGATTTTGCATCAAAATACAGCTGCTCAAAACAAGTCAAATGAGGCCAATGACTGTTAGTTTTATTGGTTTGCAGAAATTCAGTATTTAACTCAGTAGAAGTTGGAAAAATATGCATAACCTAGACCAGTCTGTCAAAACCAGTTTCTAATCTCTGGTTACTGCCAATTACAGGAAGGTGGAGAGGAAGACGAAGCATGATGAAATCCGCAAGAAGTATGGTGAGTCACATCAGTCCTGATCTTCTGTCGTTAATGTCATTCACAGTCTACTTACTCTTTTCTCCATTTTTTAAAAATAGTTACGAAATAACACAAATAAAACTTTGGGAATACATGTATGCTGTATAGTGCCGCCTGTGTTTACTGCACTGTATGCTTCAAAACATACAAACTAGAAATAACATTTTGTTTTGCAAGAATTCATACACTGTTGTTGAAAAGTTTGGGGTCATTTAAGATTTTTTCATGTTACGCTCACTATTATTTGATCAAAATTATGATAAGCTGAAATAACTTTTCTATATTCATACAGAATGTCATTCATGTGACGCAAAACTGCATCATTACATAATTAGTCTTCAGTGTCGCATGATCCTTCAAATATCATAATATGCTGATTTGCTGCTCAAGAAACATTCCTTATTATTATCAATGTTGAAAACAGTCGTGCCGCTTCATATTTTTACAGAAACCATGGTGCATTGTTTCTTTCAGGATTCTTCAATGAATTGAAAGTTCAAAAGAACAGCATTTAGTTGAAATATAAATCTTTTGTGACATCTTTACTCTTCTGACCCCAAAATTTTGAACGATATTGTATATACTGTATATGCACAGTTCATATTTATCAAGCAGCTTTTAGTGCAGAAGGTTTTTATGATCATGGGGAACAAATTCAGTCAGTTTGTCCTAACTAATACTCGCACAGACGTCGCACACAGACGGTAAGCAGAGGTCGTGGCCCATGCATTTTTTTTTCACAAACTAATGTATTCAGGCCGCTGTGGAGGAATTTGCCGGAGATAATTGCTCCAATAATTGTGGGTGAGATTCAGATTGATCTGCTGCACTGATGCTCAATTCTGCAACAACTTCTTAGTTTCATTACTGGGTCAAAGTAGCTAGTACGTCTTCAGTTGTAGTGTTGTGTTCTGATTACAGGACATTATATGGAGTTGTTTTCACACAGGTCATCATGTCAGCTCTGGTTGTCTTTATTGATCTGGTTCCTTGTGTAGGTCTCAATAATGCTTGATTCAGCAAATGCCGTTTTTCAAACGATTGATTCGTGATCAATGCTTATGTGGCTGAACGTAATGGCGTCTCAGCTGAGGAAGAGTAGAGATTATGAATGTGTTGTAGAAGTGATAGTAATACAAATGCTAAAAGTTACTGATTGCCTTTTTAGATAGTAGTAGGGTAGTGGTATGTCTAAAACATAATTATTTTACCTATTTCTTATGAATTATGGCCTGATTAGCTTTTACCAGATGGACATAGACACCAAACTGGTCTTCCACTTCCTAAAACATGATGAAAATGATTTGTTTTCTGGCTGTTGACATGTATTTTCAGATTTATGAAGTGATGAAAAGATATCCAAAATCCACTCTTTAAAAATCTTTAACAACATGTCGAACAAAATCAAACAATTCTTTTGAACCTGGCTTTATTTTAATTTTATCCTATTCACTTGTAGTGTCTTATAAAGAGTAAAAGCGCCGATGCAAAAATTCCGTGAGGGTTTGAGGAGAGAGATTCATTTCTCCTGAATTTCTTCTTTTGTTTTACACCTTTTTGGTTCTTAATATAAACCTGGCTGGCTGGTTGGCTCACGCTTGATTAACTCTGTGCTAATTAGCACTAGTGGAGAGCCGAGAAGAGCTGTAATTTATGTGGTGGCAAAGCCCAGGGTCCTGTCCCAGCGCTGCAGAGGAATGAGGTGAAATGTAAATGTATTTGACGCCTCAGATCACAGATCCTGCAGTGCGTGAAAGCGAGAGAAAGCGAGAACCAGGGTCAGTCACCAGAGCCACAGAGTTCAGAGCGAGACGGAGGGCAGGAGGACGAACCTGCGGAAATACACGTGACCTTGAGAGAAGCTGAAGGGAGCTGGACGTGTGGGTTCATGCCACTGAAGAAGAACGATGAAAATGACCTGAATAAGAGGAAACTGCAGAGAGCATTTCTTTCAGGAGAAATAATGTAAAGCTACATGGACACAAACTTCTATTCTAGATTAAATGCCACAGTTATGCTTTCTCGTTTGTAAATGTAAAAGATCTGCCAGTTTTAGTTTTAGTCATTGTCTGTAACTCGGGTCATTAACTTGGGTCACTAATATTAATAATTAGTATTATTCTATTTATATCGCTATAAAACTAATAGCAAGAAAAGAACATGAAGTACAATTTATTTATTTTATCATAAATAATTCCAAAAGATTTTCATTTCCGACACATGCTGTAAGCGGTAGACCAATCACAACAAACTTGGCCATCTGATCCCTCAGAGCGGAGTAAACCAATCACAACAGACTGGCCCATCTGAACAATCAGAGCGGAGTAAACCAATAGGGCCATCTGACCAATCCGAGTGTAGTAGGCCAATCACAACAGATTGGCCAATCTGACCAATCAGAGCGGGGTACACCAATCACAACAGACTGGCTCATCTGACCAATCAGAGCGGAGTAGACCAATCACAACTGATTGGGCCATGATCTGACCATCAGAGTGGAGTAGACCAATCACAACAGACTGGGCCATCTGACCAATCAGAGTGGAGTTGACCAATCACAACAGACTGGCCCATCTGACCAATCAAAGCGGAGTAGACCTATCACAACAGACTGGGCCATCTGACCAATCAGAGCGGAGTACACCAATCACAACAGACTGGCTCATCTGACCAATCAGAGCGGAGTACACCAATCACAACAGACTCAAAGCGGAGTACACCAATCACAACAGACTGGGCCATCTGACCAATCAGAGCGGAGTAGACCAATCACAACTGATTGGGCCATGATCTGACCATCAGAGCGGAGTAGACCAATCACAACAGACTGGCCCATCTGACCAATCAAAGCGGAGTAGACCTATCACAACAGACTGGGCCATCTGACCAATCAGAGCGGAGTACACCAATCACAACAGACTGGCTCATCTGACCAATCAGAGCGGAGTACACCAATCACAACAGACTCAAAGCGGAGTACACCAATCACAACAGACTGGGCCATCTGACCTATCAGAGCGGAGTAGACCAATCACAACACTCTCAAAGCGGAGTACACCAATCACAACAGACTGGGCCATCTGACCAATCAGAGCGGAGTAGACCAATCACAACAGACTGGCCCATCTGACCAATCAGAGCAGAGTAGACCTATCACAACAGACTGGGCCATCTCACCAATCAGAGCGGAGTACACCAATCACAACAGACTGGGCCATCTGACCAATCAGAGCGGAGTAAACCTATCGGGCCATCTGACCAGAGTGGAGTAGACCAATCACAGCAGACTGGGCCATCTGACCAATCAGAGGAGAGCAGGCTCGCGGAAAGGAGGGGTTTAGAAAGACTCTGATTTATCAAACCGTTTCAGATGCTTTGAGAGAAGAGTGTATATAATGAGAAAATTCATGTGTTTTAGGACCTCGGGTGAATGTAAACTTATTGTAGGAGACTCCAAAACTAAATTAGGAACCTTTAAGATAGCATAATGGGGCACTTTAAAAGCTAGGTCCAAATTGCAACAAACAGCTTGCAGATGCTCATGTGACTGCAGTGCGACGGTTTGACATTCTCTGTGAGGCGGTGAAGATGAGTTCAAAGTGAAGAAGATCAAAGGCTGTGAGAGCACGCTCACACCATGACAAGACTGTCTCTTCTTTCCCACTCCAACTGGAGATCAGCGTGTTCTCGCTACTCGACAGGCTCCTCGTCTGCGGTCGCTAATGTGCTGGAGAACTGCTGATGAACAGATCATGTGACCCTCATGTCCAGTGTTGTGCTCTCACACGGTTCAGTCCTGGATTTTATGAAGCAGTTTGTAGAAGATTTATGATTTTATTCATATCCTTTTCTGTTTACACTTTACAATAAGGTTTCATTTAGTATCTAACAGTGAGTAATATATATATTTGTATATAACATTTAATAATCCGTTTGAAAAATACTACTGTTCAAGTTAGTTAATAGTACATTAGCTACTGTTAACGAATACCGTTAAATTAATTTAAAAAATGTATTAGTAAATGTTTAAATTGACATTTAATGCTTAATTAATTAACATTTTAATGCTTTAAGTGAATTTTATGAACATTAGAGAAAGAGTTTGTATCCAGGTTGCATTTCATCTCAAATAATTTAATACATAATGTAATTTTTATATTTTTTGCTATTTTTGTGGGATTCACCCAAGAAATATATATATTTTTTTATTAGAATTTTTTTTTATTTTTTTGCAAAAATTGAAGATTGCCTGCTTTAGGTAATAGAGACTATGATCTCAGACACTATAACTGTTTCCACAACCTGCTAAACTAAAAATCATTTTTGGAAACTTTGCTTATTCAGTTCAAAATAGAAGTCATTGATGTCATTGTCTGAGTGTGTGGTGATGCTGCTCTATTATGACTGATGGTTTCTGGGCCGTGTCCTCATTGGCTCTGGTGTGTGCTTGTGTGTGTCCTGTGGTGCACTGTGTGTGTGTGTGTGTGTGTGTATGGACGACATGACAGCATGATGGATGGAGGCCTCCTTTGTGTTTCTCCTGCTCTCAGCAGTTTGTACGTCAGGGAACGGGTGTCTCCGACCCTGCTGCTCTCACACATGGACACACACACTAGCGTCTGCCCTCGAAAGGACGTTCGGTGTGAGATTCTGCCGTGTATCACACTCTTAATACAATTACACAGCAACAGAGTCCAAAACAAACACTCGCTGGGAGTTGACTGTGGCCAATTAACCTCTTTTTTTGTTTGTTTAAGGCAAAGCCAGTACAGGTGAAACCAGTGTTTTTTCATACACTGGTCAGTTTTGAGATTTAAAGGAGTAATTAACTTTAAAAAAAAAACTTTTGCTGATAATTTACTCACCCCCATGTCATCCAAGATGTCCACGTCTTTCTTTCTTCAGTCGAAAAGAAATTAAGGTTTTTGATGAAAACATTCCAGGTTTTTCTCCATATATAATGGACTTCAATGGGAACCAAACGGCTCAAGGTTTAAATGAGAGTTTCAGTGCAGCTTGAAAGGGCTTTAAACGACACCAGATGTATTTAGTATTTATATATTTAATACATAAATACTAAAGTTTATGTTTTATAAGCACAAATGCTCGCCTTGCTCTGTTCTGTGATGAGTGTTCGTGACTCTCCTGTTCAAACTCGTTCATTTTGATGAACAAGTCTTTTTTTCGAGTCATGACTCGAAGGGTCCTTGATAAGACCCTTATTCATCGTCTGGTGTCGTTTAAAGCCCTTTGAAGCTGCACTGAAACTCTCATTTGGACCTTGAACCGTTTGGTTCCCATTGAAGTCCATTATATGGAGAAAATCCTGGAATTTTTTCATCAAAAACCTTAATTTCTTTTCGACTGAAGAAAGAAAGACGTGGACATCTTGGATGACATGGGGGTGAGTAAATTATCAGCAAAAGTTTTTTTTTAAAAGTGAACTACTCCTTTAAGTGTATTTTATTGCACTTTATCTATTTATATTTGTAGATTTCAATTCCAGTGCAGTTTTTCACCTGCATTGAATCAGAAATCTCCACTTTTGCAGCTTTAAATGCACCAAACGTTCTGGTGAAATGAGTATTTTCTGATTTATTGATTGATAAAAAGAGATCCCTCTAACTCTAAGGCCCCGTCCACACTACTGCGTTTTCGTTTAAAAACAGAAACATTTTGCTACGTTTACACCTCCCGTCCAGACTAAAATGGGAAACACGAAGACCTAAAACGGTGAAGTTTAGAAACGCTGCAGCTGGGTTTTGAATCTCCGGAGGGCGTTTTAGTGTGGACGAGACAAAACGGAGGATTTCAGATACGCTGACGTAGAGGCTGACGCTCGGCTCTATGATTGTATCATGACGTATCTTTCCCTGATTCGTCAATCACTGTTTACACCGGCACGCACATGCCCAGTGTTGGTGAATGGTCACGTGATCCGCGTTTTCAGTCGTTTTAATGTGGACGGAGATCATTTCTAATATGCAGATAAAACGCTAGTGTGGACGGAGATCGTATTCGTTTTAATTCTCCGTTTTTAAACGAAAACGCAGGGGCCTAATATGTCAGTAAAATGAAACTTTACTGTATATAAACATAACATTTCATTACAAACCAATTGGTTTGATGTACTGTGATTAATTGAGTATGGTGATATTTGTTAGTTACACAAGTAGTATCTTGAAAACACATTTTAAGATGAAAGTGATTTAAGCGATTTAATCAAATGCATGCAATGCATTTATTAAAAAAAGAAAATACAAAAGTTAAATAGTTTCATAGCTGGTAAGAAAACATTCTGGCCGTTTTGGACCCCGTATGTCACGTGTCCATCAGAGGTGAGCGTCGCCCGTGTCAGACCCGCGGCTCTCCGATGTGCACATGCCCGAATCGACCCAAGGTTACGGAAGAGCTGCGGTCGCCCGCTTAAAACACGTCACGTCCTCCGAAAACCTGCTGCACCTCCTAACCATCAGGGAGGTGAAAGTTGAGAGGCTTTTCCTCTCCCATCTGCCCTTGTGCAAACAAGCTCAGAGCAACGTGTGTGAGCAGAATAGATTCATTGTGAAATTTATCTCTGCAGTTTAAGCTTCATTGCCCAGGAGCAACAGGCGGTTAAAGGAAGCGTCACTGACTGAAAATGTGATGTGTTATGATTAAGAACCAGTTCTTGATCCCCTCATGTGATTGTTTTAGTGACTAACTGAGTTTGGTAAAAGCATCTGCTGGATGTAAATAATAATATCTCTCGTCCTTCTTTCTAGGTCTCATCCCAGACTCCGACCACCCTTACAGCAAGTTCGAGAACGAGTAAAACCGAGGGATTGGACGTCCAGGAAACACTTCACCAGATGCTTTGCTTTGCTCTTTTGAGACACGTCAAATCACTTTAGGTTAGATGAAGCTGGATAGCAGCCGAAACTGAGATTAACCCTTCCACTGGTTAGTTATCTCTCTGTGCTCTGATTTGACACTTGCTGAATTCAGAACTAGTATACTACTCGTACTACTTTTATCCTATCTTTGTATGGCAGAAATAGTAAGAGTAGCACACTAGTACAGTTCCTCGATATTTTTCTTTTCCCTTTTTTTACTCTAAACACAACAGAATCACATTTAAATTGCTTTAGATCAAATTGCAACTGATGAAAATGGCCAAAATGGAGTGATTTTTTTGTGTGTGTGTTTCTTTGTTTTCTTATAGTGAGTTTAAGGACTAGTTCTCCAAAAATGTAAAGTCTAACATTATTTACTCCAGCCCCGCATCATTTAAATCTGTATTTCATTGATGCACAATTTACAAAAATCTTCATGCAACTCTTTTCTGCAAAAACAACAGTTCATACTGGCTATGACTTTCAAAATGATAAGAAAGACAATAAACATGCCATGAAGGTAGTCCAAATGATGCGTATGCTGTTTTTATATTGCTGTTGAATTCAAAGCACATACTACTCTTACTATTTCTGCCATAGAAAGATATGGTAAACATAGTAGGACTGGTATACTAGTACTCGGCACAAGTCTTCTTGAGTCGTTTGATACTTTTATTCAATGAAAATTCACAAAGCAATACAGAAAATGCATGCATCATATGACGCTTTCTTTTTGTCACTATGAAAAATTCCTGATACAAAAATAATATGGGTTTGAAATGATACAAGGGGTGATTAAATGATTTTTTTCACATAATTATTTCCACTTATGATCAATCAGGAAGCGTCTTTTTAAATCACTCTGTGAATGACTTCTATTTATACTGTGTGTGCTCTTATTAAAACATGTTCTAATAAAAAACGAGCTTCTGCTTTTAAAGAAACACTAGTGCTTGTTTTGGTTTAAATCTCTAAATCGTGGAAACTGTGGCCTGACGATTAGTTAGTAGGACAGGCGAGTTAAGTGAAATTCGCATCACATCCGCTTCGCTGCCTGGAGGAAGTAGTTTCATGTCCTAGTCGCTCCATCAGTCACGACGGCTCCTGATCTCCATACTAAACCACGAGCTGCAACACCAGATGATGATAATGATGATTCTTTCGCACTACTTTTAATAACCCAGTTAGGTAACATTTTACTTGAAGGGGTGTGCATAAGACTGACATGTCTTGAATATGAAATTATGCATGTTTATAAGTGACTTTCGCTCAAAAATGACATTTTTAATGCAAATATGACATTGTTTAAGATGTCTTTGTTATGACATCTTGACATAAAATTAAATTAAACTGTAACGTGGTTGGCTTTGACCATATTATACGAGCATGTGATATATTTTTTCTGTTCTTTGACCATATTGAATATTGTGGTACTAATTGAATTTGTCATTAAAAAGTTATAATGGCTTCATGACAGCCAATGTCAAAACCAACCACATGACAGTTTAATGTAATGCTAACCAATAAAGCTAGGTGTTTTCTTAAGTTTGATCATTAATCTGCTATGTCAGGTTGTGTTGTCTTAGTAATGTCAAGTTGTCATGACAAAGACACTGACAGGTTATGATGTATTGGTTTATGTCAAGGTGTCATAACAAAAACATCTCAAACAATGTCATATTTGCATTAAAAATGTCAACTGAGCGAATAACTTCCTTCATATTCATAACATATGTCATGTCATGATTATAGACTTATGCACACCCCTTCAAGTAAAGTTACCCTCAATTCATTTAAACGCTGAGCAGAAAATCGTTCTTCTCTCTTATTTCATGCCACCTGTTCTACAGTTAACAATCGACAAGCACATTAGTTATGCGGTTCATTCTGTGCTGTAATTAGAATAACAGTGAAATGTTCGCCTGCTACATTCATTAGACTGCAAAGGAACAAAATCCAGCAGGGAAATGCAAATGTTTGGGTAGACTCTGCAAAGCTCATCCTTGGGAATTTTCTGCGTAGATCAGCCGCATTTTGAAGACGATGAGCAGAACGAGTTGCATGAAAGATTTAAGTCAACATGAAATCCACACTGACCCTATTTACTTTCTTATAACGTTCCTGAATAATTCATTGCTATCCCAAGGAAAATGATGCAGGAGGATGCTGACATTTTCAACCACCTGTGAAACAGAGACACTTTACACAATGGATGAAGTCTCGTTTTGCTCGCAGATACGGCAGGTTATGGAGGTAAAAAGGGTTGAGGACTGTGTTTGACTAACAGGTTTGTGATGAGTTGTGGAAAGCAAGGCGTGTGATTGCACTGACTGTGAACTTGATGAAGGAATGTTTATATTAGACTCGACTGTCCTGACCTCCCACATTCTCACTGCATTTCCATTCGGCTCAGAGAGAGATGTTCTCCAAACCTTTGGTTATAACAGACACAATCAATGTTCGTGGGTATGAAACCTTCAAAATCAGAAGTTTTATTTGGAATAAAGAAATTGAAGCTTTTTTGCTTTGATATTATCATGAACATTTTTTATTATTACCGTGTCAAAGTGTCAAGTCTGTAAAGTAACCTGTAAAATGTTGTAATGGTAGTACTATATTGGTATGGTGATACTTTAATATATCAAATGGTAATGATATATATATATATATATATATATATATATATATATGTACAGTATATATATAAATATACACAGTATATATATATATATATATATATATATATATATATATAGCCTGCATTCATTTGATCAAAAATCCAAAAAATCAGAAAAAAATGATATTCTTATATGGTTTTCTATTTTACTTTAAAATTTAATTTATTTCTGTGATCAAAGCTGAATTTTAAGCATCCTTACTCCAGTCTTCAGAGTCAGAAATCTTTCTAATATAGGCTACTGATATATAATCAATGTGTTGGAAACAGTTGTGCTGCTTAATATTTGTTTTAAAAACTTTAAAGTTAAAAAACAACAGCATTTATTTGAAATGGAAATCTTTTGTAACAATATACACTTACATCAAAAAAATGTTTTGGGTCAGTTATTTTTTTCTTTTGTTAAATTGTTAAAAAAAAAGGTGATAGTACAGATTTATATTGTTAGAAAAGATTTATATTTTGAATAAATGCTGTTCTTTTATTTTTTAGCTTTTTATTTATCAATCTTGCAAAAACAATCACAGGTTCCAAAAAATATGAAGCAGCACAACTGTTTCCAACATTGATAATAAATCAGCATATTAGAAAGATTTCTGAAGGATCACGTGACTATGCTGAAAATTCAGAAGTAAATTATATTTTTAAAATATTTATTAAAACACAACAGTTAATTTAATATTGTCTATTTTAACATATATTAAACTATAATAATACTTCTAAATGTTAGCGTTTTTTCTGTATTTTTCATCAAATAGCCTAAATGCAAGCTTAATAAGCATAACAGACTTTCAAAAATATTAAAAATAGTATTGTGTTCAACCTTTTGAGTGGTACTATGTAATAGTACTAAATGACAATATTAAAACAACATTTGATTATAAAACGCATAATCAAAAACAAATGAGTGCTTTTATTATTTTTTTTCTTTTCCTGATTGAATTATGAATTATAGAATGTACGAAACATGTGGGTTATTAAAAGCAATTTACGAACTATATAAATGTCCTGAAGACGCCTGGTTCTTCTTATAAGGCAAGGCGGAGCTCTATATATGATGGACAGTTAATGCAGCCAGTTAAAAGCGAGACGTCCGTTCGACGGCCAATAGTTGTCTCGCGGGGGCGGGGCTAACTCAGGGTTTTATCCGCACTCTCGCCAAACGAAAGGAGAGAGAATCCCAAAAATGACATCCACATTTCCAGAGGAAAACCGCGGCGTTTAGAGACGTTGTCCTGAAGTTTCCCTCGCCTCGTCACATTATTGCGGATTACATTGTCTCCAGATATGTAGTCATTAGACTTTGAAAATGCTTATTTAATAGCCTACAGAAGGACAGTGTTTGCACACAACTGTTATCTACGCGTCTAATTTACTCCCTGATTTCAAACTCATGTGTGATTTAATGCCAGCGGCTCAACCTGCCGAAAAAATCGGCAAAATGAAGAAATTAAGAAGAACTTTGTCGGAGAGCTTCAGTCGCATCGGTGAGTGTCCATCATCCATCGCTTTTATTGTGCACGAGCTCGTTATCTCTGCAGGACAGTCCTCGGAAAGTTTGTTTTCACTGTAAATGACCGTTTTTGTGCTTCATTTGTACGGTAAAACGAAACAACTGAACTGTGCTTGTGAAGTGCAGATGTTGCATGCTTGTTCATGATGCAGCTGAGCTCTTCACGAACCAGCAGAGTAGAATTGAATAGAATATGAGCTGCAGAATAGACATCTGCTTAATCTGAAGATGCACCGGTATATCTGATTGTTTGTGATCTTCTGTCAGAGGTTCACATGCGATCAATGTGTGTGATCGATCAGTGTGATCTCATAAACTCTTTTCTTTGCTCTCCTGCATTGTGATTCATTGCCAGTGTCTGGAAATAATCCTCTAAACTCGCAGAGACCTTCATCTGTAAAGGTCTTTGATTTTTAGGTTGTGCATAAGAATCATTACTTGAGCAGATCAAATGGAGACTTTTGTTTAACATCAATGTCCTGTTATTATCTGTTATTTATGTGTATTCCCTGATTTCATCAACACCTTGTTGACAGATAAGGTTTAGACTATAATAATGCATGTTTATTATAATTTTGCTTCTGTTTGAAAATCCTAAACTAAAATGTGTCAATTCTTATAAGAATGTGGAAAAGCCTTGATGCATCAACCTCACGTTTTTGTTTTATTTTTTTATAGATATTTGACATTTGGTCTTTCTTAGACAACAGAACATGAAGGTTCAGTCTTTTGATCATCAGATGTTTCACCTTGTGTCACATTTCAATATGACCTCAAATAGAGAATTTTTACTTTTATGGCTTATTGTATGTCACCAGTTGCGATGAGCACTCTTTAGGGCACTAAGCTGGTCCCTTTGCGGTTTGATTTGAGATTGTGATTGTCTCCTGTCAGTGTCATAAAGGCTGTTCTGTTGCAGTGGCGGTTAAAGATGCTGCCTAGGGGCTTTTATATCGTAAAGACGCTGACTTCACCAGCCATGTGTCTCATCATGGTTGTGCTACGTTCATCTGTTCTGTTATAGGACAGTAAGAGCGGAAGTGATGGGCTGATTGTGTCTTTGCACAGGAGTAATTCATATGGGCCTCGTTCCAAAATTTCCAAAATTTTCCAAAAAGTCATGTCGCATTGCACCTCAAAATTAAAAGAAATTAAAGAATTTATGAGAAAATTGTTTTCTCATAAAGTTAAGCCTTATATTTTACATTTGAACTATGAGTCATTCAATAAATCATTCACTATTTAATTAATCAATATTTGTTTAAATATTTTATAAAACGTTTTTATTTACAATAAGCAGTGTCTATATTAGTTTAAATAATCTATGACTCATTCAATTAATCATTCAGTTTCAAATCAATGAATTATATATATATATATATATATATATATATATATATATATATATATATATATACATACACACACACATACTAAGGCTGGGCAATGATTAATCGCATCCAAAATAAAGGTTTGTGTTTATATAATATATATATGTGTGTAGTATTTTGTGTACTGTATATAAATACACATTCATTTTTTAAGAAAAATGTGTTCTTAATATATCAAATATTTAATATTAATTAAATATATAAAATTACTATATCAAATATTTATATTTATATATAATATTAATTAAATATATATAAAATATATAGATACAAATATTTCTTAAATATATACATGCATGTGTGACTGTGTGTGTATTTATATACAGTACACAAAATATTTATACACACTACACACACATATATTATGCAAAAAAAACAACTTTATTTTGGATGTGATTAATCGTTGCCCAGCCCTAGTGTGTGTGTGTGTGTATGTTTTCTAAAAAATGGTATGTATATATATATATATATATATATACTATATATACGAAATAATTATACACTCTACACACACATATACACTCTACACACACATACACAAACTTTTATTTTGCATGCAATTAATCGCGATTAATCATTGCCCAGCCCTAAAACACGTGCACACACACACACACGCACACACATATACATGCATGTTATTTTTTTTATATATATGTATGTATTTATTTAGTTCTGTACCACAAGGTAGCAATAGAAGTATTTGACTTATTTTTTTTTTTATGCATGTGAATCATGTCATTGATAAACATATTTAAATGAGAGTCTCATGGAGTCATAGCGTATGTAGAGCGTTCCAAATCACTCACTTATAATGCTGTCTTTGTACTCTGAGAAAAAAAAAACGTTCCTTGTAGAAACGATTTTCACTCAGCAATTGCTAATAAATTTCATAAATAATTAACAAAGTGACATTGAATTAAACATGAATTTTTAAAGTATTTTCTTGTTAAACGGACTTCAATAATCTTTGTATTTTTTATACGAAAACTCATATTTTGGCGTGTTGTCTCCTCATTTAGCTCAGTGCGGATGTTCTTGGCGTCTTTGTGAGTGTCTTTGTTTGAAGTTGTCTCATCCGGCCCATCGCTCATTTTGCATTATTATCTTTTCATCAGGCTGCCAGTCGACTGTTTTTAGACACCCTGTTCCATCTGAAGCCTTTAGAAAGGTTTTTTCTTTTCTTTTGAATGTGTGGGACGGATATTTTGAGACTCCGAATGTATTTTATTTCTTCATTGAAGTGAATCTGCTCTCCAAGACAGTGAAGCTGCTTTCATGCTGATGGTGCAGGAATGCACAGGTGGCATATAATTAAATCATAACCTAGCCTATTACTTATGTTTTTCCTTGTTGTTTTTCCCCCTGAAGTGAAATCTGCAATAGTTCTGCAGTTTCTGTCTCAGTTTTCCTCGGAGAATGCTGCAATTTAATGGCTCGTCGCCTTGAAACAACAACAACAGTGACATGAATAAATAATTTTGGGAGGGACATGCAAGAGAGATGCTCGGCTCGTTTAACAATGATACTGTGTGTGCATGACTGTGCTTCAGTCAAAAAATCAAACTGTGGGAGGGTTTATGAAGCATTCACATGAAGAAGATCTGTGTCTATTGTCTGCGCTATGCCAACAGCACAGATCTGAACACATTCTTTTATATTTTAAAGGAACGTTTTGTTGATGCGCATGTGATTAACACAATATATTTTTGTGTGGTTATAAAAAGCTGGTATTTAAAATGTTTAAAATACTTATTTTATTTTTGAATGGAATTTTTCCATCAGAATGGTACAAAACTTGGTACAGGTTTTAGCTCTTGCTGTGTACACACACACACACACCTGAAAAATAGTAACACTCTTGCTCCTCACAATAAAAAATGACCTCATTAGAAAATGGGAAACAAATTTCATGTATAAAATTAAATCTTACTAAAAGCTCTTCTTCTTTTTTTAGATATCTACCTCAAATTTGGAACACAACTTGTTTAAATGAATGCCTTCGATTTTGTTTCAGTAGTAGAGTAAAACTTGTTTTGGGAAATATGTATTTCATTTGTGAATTTTTAACTTTTTAACTTCTACACACTTTTTTTTCACCAATCTGCCAAGTGTCTTGTTTAAAAAGAGGCTAAACTTAAAGCTGCACTGTGTGATTTTTACCCCCATCTAGAGGTGAAAAGGTATATGACCATCCAGTGAATATTAGTTTCTGTTCCTCTCAATTCCGATTTCGTTTTAACTCCTACGGTGGCCAGTGTAGTCCAAGATTAACATGGCTTCCGGTTCGACCTCGTCCATGAGTGTTAACTCAAAAAGCGAAGCTTGAATTAACGGGTATGTCCCTCTTTGGCTAATGTACTTTCCAGATGGAGGGGCAACATGATGACCGACATTAGAACCCCTTACCCGTATGTATTTTCAATGGCATATTATACACTCACGAGAATACTTTATTACTTGAACGAACTAAATATACATTAATGAGCACATATATGTTTGAAAGAACTACGTGTTTTTAGCTAAGAATAAACTAAAAGAGTTACACGGTGTAGCTTTACGTCTGTGCTGCAAAGCATTTTTACTTTTTCAACATTTAGTGTGTGTTAAATGTTGTTGTTTGAGCATGAAAAAGGTCTGCAAAGTTACAAGTCCACTCCATAGGGAGGGAGTTATTCTCTATTTCAGTGTCACTGTTTCTGAACTCCTTGAATAGTCTTGAGTTTTCTTCCGGGAATGAACATGTCACATGATTCCTTATTTAAATTATAAAATTAAATTAATGTGTAAAATAAAGGGGAGGGGCCTGGTTGAGTTAGTTAGTAGTGTGTTAAGCCTCATGGTTATGGTAAGGGGCGGGACATTTCACAAAAATGCTCAAAGCAGCTGACCAATCAGAGCACAGTGTGCTTTTTAGAAGGAGGGGCTTCATAGAGACCGGAACTAAACAGAGCAATACTGACAGACCGGGAATAGAGGTGCTGCAACAATGAAGAATATGTGAAAAATAATGTGTTTATTGAACATTCAAGCATGAAAACCTGTTCTTGTAGAGCTCCCTAAAAAATCAAGATGTTGAAAAATGGCGTAATGGTTCCCCTTTGAACAAATTATTAGATTTTTTTAATGTAATTGCTGTGCAGAGTTTTGCATCATAGACTATAGAGTTATTTTCTGTGGTTATCAACTGTATCTCAAACACTTTTACATGTCAATATGGGTATAATATGTAGTTTGTTTGATCATAAATTGGTTTATTGATCAATTCCCTCCCTTGTGCTAGACACAACAGAGATCTTTACCACAACAGTTAAAAAGATGAAACAACTGTCATCCAATATTTACAAGTACATATAGTCTCATTAGATCTGAGAGGAAAGCTTTATTACCAAGAATCCATTCTTTGCTCCCAGTGGCCATTTCATCCCATATGATCTCCAGATTCAGTTTCCTTCATCGAATGATGTTGTAAAAGTCGATGTTTGCTTGGAGAGTATCGCTTTAAATGTCCATGCTCAGATAAAACCATTTCTCTGTGGTTTCCAGGCTTTATTGGAGTTGTTTGCAGATGCATGTGGTGGGTGGACACATTTCACCCCCAAATCAAAAGAAATTATAAATATTTTTATGAAGTGAAGCATAAATACTATATATATATATATATTGTATTAAACATTTAATATATTTTATATATATATATGAAGAGTTCAGATGCAAAAGCCTCTAAATGCCATTAGAAATTTTCTTCTTTAATGATGATTTTTTATCAAACTTGTATATTTAAGTTCAGTAATTTCACTTAAATAACAATTAATAGGTAATTATCATTGCCATTTAAGTGAAATCACTGAACTTAAATATACAAGCTTTATAAAAATGATCATTCTAGAAGAAAATTTCAAATGGCACTTAGAGGCTTTTGCATCTGAACTCTTCATATATACTTTTATAAAGTTTATTGTAAAACAAGGCTTGATTTTCTTTATGGAAAATATATTTTCTAATTTCTTTCACTTGATTTTGTGGATTAAATGTAATGTGGACTTTCTCTTAATGACCTATACGGCTGTGGCTGGAAAACCATTTCAGCCAATTACAGCCTTTCTTATTGGTTTTTCATGTTCATGTGCAGAATGCATTAAAGAGCCACTTTTTGATTATTTCATTCTTTTATTCACTGTTCAATAGTCAGTAAAATGAAAGTCTGATATTACTTTTCTTTCTCTCCCCCTCAAGCCTTCAAGAAAGAAGACAGCGGCTTTGACGAGGTAAGCCAAAATACAACCATTTGACTTTCAGAACCCTTGGGAGTGTTGGAAGACTCAGTTAATGTAACTGTCGTGAGATGTTATATGACGTGTTTGGTGTAGTTGTGTGCTGTCTGTTGCTTAATGGATTTCACTGCGCTTTGACTGTCATTGGAGTAGTGCATGCTGGGATGTGCTGTTTGGATGTTGCTATTTGAGGCGATGGTGTCGGTCTCTAGGGGTTGAAGTGTCAGTTGTGATCATTTGAGAGATGCTTCATTGTTCTCCGTTTCTTCATTGCGCCGAGGCACCGACCCGTCCCTACATTATTCCATTGGCTTTGGAAACGGGCCCTCGAGTGATATTGAACAGGAACATACAATATTATTTAAATACATTTGAGGCCCCTTTCCACTGTTACAGCCAAGATTGTGTTTATTGGTGATTTTTCTGGAAACATGTTTTCCAGAGTATTATTTATTATTCTGAAAAGACGAATTTTAAAACCAAATTTCTCAAAATGATAACCATTTTTGTATTCAGGCAGTCATTAAAAGCTTTGTTTTAGTGCTACATGTCCCATTGCAATAGATAAGTTGTTTGTTGATTATTTTCATGTTCAAGTTAATTTGCAAATGTAATTTGACACCAGAAGCAAGCGGCATTTCACATTGGTTCCAAGCAGAGACACCATCATTTCCACCATACGCCCATTGTAGCTGAGCGTTTTAGCTAATACTTCAGCCCGAATATGGTCATTAAATGGAATTTGATGGGCATGTTTCACTCTTCAGGAAGTATAGTGCTGGGCGGTTTGACCAAAAATTTATATCACGTTTTTTTTTTTAGCCGGTTTTCCGGTTTATGTTGTTGTTTTTTTTGTTGTTTTTTTCATGCATAATCAGGTGTTGGTTGAGAGAGGAATTACTGCAATAAATTGACTTAGGATGGTCTATTTTACTCTCATTAGTGAATATTGTAGAATAGAATAACGCCCAGTATAACCTAAAATTGTTAGGACCACCAGGAAATAACGTTAAAATACAACATTTATATAACGGGAGAATTGAATGTTCTAATGACGTTTGAATGATGTTCTTATAGCCAAGCAAGAACGTTAATTCAACGTTTATATAACGGGAGAAATTAACGTACTTATAACGTTTTGAATAACGTTATTATTATACCCAAGAAATAACATTATTAAAACGTCTAAAAAACTGGACGTTTTGAATGTTCCTAGAACATTCAGAAATAACGTTTTTATAACTTAATGGGAACGTTATGAAAACGTTCTTATAACCTAAAATTGTTATCTACGGAAGAGGAGAGATTCGCGATTGCACTGAACACGTTTTATGTGCAGGATTCTCTAAGCGAGCCAGAGAAAATAGACCTATTCTTACAAGAGCAGCTTTGTTCGGTTATGGTAGGTTTAGGGTTACACCACTAGGAGGCGCCTTTCTCGCCATATATATCTGCGTCTCATATTGACGCTAAAGGGTGCCATGTGCGTTGGATGTAGACGAAATGTCAAAAGCGTTAGTATATGACGCCTTGGGATGAGAACGGGCTGTATATTCCGCGCGCGAGCAGAGAGATTCGCGCTTGCGCGCTATATTAATGTACTTTCGCGCTACAATAGTGCGCTCTTGACATTTGACATGAAAATAACGCTATAGTACCGCAGGATCCATCTTCCCTGTAACGTAACACCAGAGCACTGCTGTATATAGACGAATCCGACGAGCGTTCTGTGTAGGCTGCCATCTTGTGGCGACGCCATTACTGAGCTGTTACACAGGCATAGACATATGCACCTGTATGTAAACAAACCTCGGTGATAACGCGAAAGCACCCTCGATGACAGCTACAGCCAGGCAGAATGACTTGTTGGTTTGATCTGTGACTGCAGTGGCCTCCACTCACAGATGAAGGTACAAACGATCTTACAGATTAACGTTATTTATGAAAATAGCTTGGCAAGCTAGCTAGGCTAACGTTTGCTAACGAGGAAACTATAAAAAGATCTGTTCATTTGGCAACAATAAATAAATAAATGAATGAAATCAAATAAACAAATTCATGTTTTTCATTTGTGTCCATTATTTATCTCATTTTCACATTGCAACAGGCAAGGGTAAGGTAACGTTACAGCTAGAAAGTATACATAATATCGACCAATTAGTGTTTTTAAACCATGGGAAGAGGTCAATATAACAGCAGGAAAACAATTATGTCACATAACGTTACATTTAGCTCAGGAAAGCCATTTAATGACCATAGCATGTTAATTGAATAGAACAAATAGCAAGAGAGGAGATTTTGCTGATCACTATATCACATATTTATTATATTTTTTTTTACTTATGTCATTAAATAATTGTTATTATACGCGAATGTCCACGTCTTGTACTCGCCCAGGAAATCTGTAAACCGTACGGCACCAGACAGGGGCAGTCGACCCGGGGTATTCACAGTGTTTTCTCTTCAAAATTTAAATTTTACTGCCGCCCACCATAGAAACAATTTATAACGGAAACTGTTTACCCACTCGACATTATACAAGGGGTAACGTTGTAACGTTAGAGACAGTCGTAAATCGCGGGCTGTTTATTCCAGTGGACGCAAGTTGCAACTAAAACAATAGGAGGCAATGGCGCAACGCTACCCAGCAACAGCTCAGTAATGGCGCCCCGCTTACTTCCGGTAGTTTCGCCGGATTCGTCTATATCCTTGGCCTCGCCTCGCAGTCGCTGCTTAGAAGTGCAACATTGTAAAGGGTCCGTCTGAAACAGTGTCACGCGGCACAGCGTTTGAAATACATTGGTATGGCGGTATATTAAAAATTAATATCATAACAAAAATATACACAGGTTCAGCCCAGCACTATCAGGAAGTCAAAGTAGCAATGACTCCTGAACGTTAAAGTCATCATGAAACGGAAGTTGACCATCTTTTTTTTTCCTATTGTGAGGTATATCCAAGTGAAATCGAACAAGAAAAAATGGGCGGGGCTTTAATTTATCTATAGGGCATTGATTGGATGGTTTTGGTTTGCTATTGGTGGATCTCATGTGAGTGACAGGTTGCCCCGCCCTCGCGCCAGTCAACCCCTCATCAGAGAAGAAAAGAGATTTCGATTCAAGATTACGAGGCACATTAATTAAAAAACTATAATGATGTGCACTGATAAATCATGTATAATAAATGCACTAATATTCCATAAAAACTAAGAATCGTCAGTTTTGATTTCATGGTGACTTTAAACTCCAGAAACTACAGGTATGTGGACATCAATAAATGACAAACTTGATCTTGAACTGGAGCTTGTGAGATCTTTATATAACCCTGAGCGCTGGTGCTCGTGTGTCTTGGATCGCTTTATCTCTTGTCTTTTCACTGCCGTGGTCAGCCGTCACATCTGGTTAGGCCTGGATGAGCGTGTGTGTGTGTGTGTGTGTTTCTGCGTTCCTCCCTAGAGACCCACAGGAAGCCCTTCACTATCTTCTGGGCTGGCTCTCTCTTTACAACCGCGTATCCATTTAACAACATGCATAAAAAATACAGCGGATGCAAAACAACAACCTTGACTGAATAAACGTGAAATCCAACAGTTCGCAGAGGTTTGCAGATGTCTAGTTGGGCTTTTTTCCTACGTGTCATGTTACGAGACGCTCCGTCAGCTAAACGAGGCCTTGTTGTGCTGCATGTTTAATGCCTGGAGTCTCGGAAACTAACGAGTGAGTGACAGTGAGGAGTTTTTACTTTTACTAAATATTCATTAGTCATGTTCGCTAAGGCGGTTTCTGTTGCTCATACTTGACAAAAAGCCTTCTTGACATTCACAACCCATTCTACTTCTGAAATCTGACATGAAACAGGACCTTCAGTGAGACTGGATAGATTTTATCCATCAGGATTTGATTGGACTTGAAAAGTGGGTGTGTAGAGGGACTAATGATGTCAGCAAAAAAGGCGGAGCAAGTCATTTATAAACATTTTTAAGAAATATTATGCAAAAGAAGTCTTGTTTTTCTTTGGAATAACTTAAAGAATCATGCACAATAGGAACTTGTGCTAAGAAAGATCATATATGCATAGTGGCAGCAAGTTTTGCATAGACAAGCAAAATCGTTAGAAAATATCAAATGTAGCAAATGTTATTTTGTTGTATTTAGGACATTTGAAGCTATTTATTTATTTATTTAAATAATACGCAACAAATAAAAATATATAATATATAATAATAACTTATTATATATTCATTTAAAACTAAACCAATACACACACACACATACACATATATGATATATATGATATATATATATATATATCAGTGTTAATTTCGTTAACGAAAGCTATGACGAAAAATGTCATAAAAACTAAATATATAATATACATATGTATATTTATATGTGTGAGTATATATATTTATTTATTTAAAATAAATAAATAAATAAAATAAATATAATATATAAAATAAATATAATAAATAAAATAAATTAATAAAAAAAAAATTTAAATTTTTAAGTAAATAAATAATAAATATTATAAATGTGTCTATATATATATATAATATTTATTTAAGAATTAAAAAAAAATTTTGTGCAAAAGGCAGCAGTATTTCTTGGGATTGTATCTTGGCAATATCCATTAATGGTGATTATTTTTAGCTTGTTTGTCCATGAAAATGATGTCTCCAAGCAGTTTTTTGAAATGATAAGATTTGTAGCATTCAAAGCGTTCTCTTCATGGGAACTGGTTCGGTCCGTTGGCTATAAATGGTTGCCGCCGCTGGAGAAACATGTAAAGAATCTCAGAAGGAAAGGGACTGTTTCCTGTTGAGTATGAAGTGTGTGTCTGAGAAAGCAGAAAGTATTTGACCTCTCTTGAGATGTCCTGATTCTCTCTCTCTCTCTCTCTCTCTCCGTGTGGGTGTGTGTTTGTGTGTGTGAGTCTGTTGGATGCGTCTTCATGTGTAACTGACAGTTTTCCCATAAACCCCTGCTGGTCTCTGTGATTATGGTCCTTTGAGGCGGTGCTGGATGCATGTGGGTGTTTCTTTTAAACTATCGGGACTTTTGTTTATTGTAAGTACACTGTAAAAAAAATATTTGTTAGTTGTAAATAAAACAGATATTTATGTTGTACAAGAAAATATTTCAGGCGTTCGTTTTCAAAAATGTACTAATTTCTTTGTAATTATTTGTGAAAATTTAGCAATATCTTAGTGAAAATAGTTTCAAAGTAAATCCTAAACCATTTTTTTCAGTGTATATCAGAAATGCTCGCTACTTTTCAGATGCCCTTTGTCTGTTGATTGTATTGCTTTACTCTTGTCTCATAGCCAAAGAAGTCACAGAACAGAATATTATATTGCATTTCCATTCAAGATGTTATTTGGCCAAATTATGCTAATGGCATGAAAAAGGTAATTATTGTGAAATTAACCTTATTAAGATGCAGGATTCTTTTTATTCCAAAAATGATTAAAAGGTCATTTCCATCATCGTCATTATCACAGTATATTATCTAAAAAATACAGAATGTGACATTGTTGACAAATTAGTGGAAGTTTTGAAGAGCATTTATTTTCAGTGTCTTAGTTGAAGAAATAGTTGGTTTAGTGCACTCTAAACAATGCTGGGTTGTTTTAACCCAGAATTTGATTAAAAAAAAAATGGACAAACCCAAATGTTGGGTTAAAAATGTAATTTAAAATTTTGACCCAACTTCAACTTTCACTTTCAACTCTACATTTTTTAATTAACATTTTTAACCCAAATTTGGGTTGAAATAACTCACAATTTTTTAGAGTGTGTGCATTATGCGTGGATATTACCGTTACTGTCACGGTAAAGTTTGTCTCAACTTTGACTTGCACATGCACAATTTTATTGCATTCTGTGTGTGTGAAGGACATAAATGTGTCAAACTCACAAAAAAAGTTTATTGTTCATATTTTGCTTAAAATAAAGACCTTTTTTATTCTTGCATCTTCATTCTATATTCTAAGTCATGATGCATTATTTAATTAGCAAAGCATTAATGCATTGTGGTGTTTGTTGCACTGCCTTTTATTTTTTGTAGGAATGACTAAATTATGAGTCACAAAATTAAAATGTCCTTTCACATGACAGTAATGAGAATTTTTTGGGAAAAATGTTTAATTGTTATGGAAATAATACTGCTATAATGTAAAAAGAAAAATCCTGTTTGTCAAAAATAGGATTATGTGTAGCATGAGCTGGGTGAGATCCTCGCTTACAGAAGATCTCATTGTTTTCTGTGTGATCCGGCTGCAGGCGAGTCGTATGAATGAGCCGAGTATCTTGTGTGCATCTCCACAGCACTCAGATTTATTTATAGCTTGATGACACATCATCATCTACTGGACTCGTTTCAGAGTGACCTGCCATCAACATTAGAGTTTCTTAATAACTTCACAAAGGTCAAGTTTGGTGACCTCTGTGTCAGATGTGCTCATCTGAACACCACACTGTATCTGATCTTGCTGGTAGCATTGATAAAATTTACGATTAAGTCCACATGTAATACAAACTAAACTCTTTTTCTAACCACAAGTCGAGGGCTATCGTTCCAACCACACAACTTTGCAATGCTGTTCGTTGGAACGATGGTTTCGGGAAACATCGACTAGTTGAACTTTGCTGATAACGACGGAACTTGCGAACATAGTTGTTTAGTTCCTCTCTCTCTGAAGCCCCTCCTTCAGAAAAGCACAATGTGCTCTGATTGGTCGGCTGGACCAGTGTGTTCTGATTGGTCAACCGCTTCAAGCGTGTTTGAGAAATAACCCACCGTGAGTTTCAACCAACAAACTACTAACTAACTCAACATTTGCCTTAACAAATTACACACAAACAAAATAAAAAAATAATTTTAGGTGCTGCAATATGTGGAAAAATGGATATTTATAATGAAAATTTAGTAAAGATTACATTTAACCGCATTATTCAATAATATACGTTTTAAAGTTTAACTTTAAGTGAGTATTAGATCACATCAAAAATAATCTGTACATTTTTTTATTTTTATAATTCAAATCAAAATCTTGTCTTTTTTATTTTATTATTTCAAATCAAAATCTTGTCTTTTTTTAATTCTTTATCTCATCAACCCCTGATGGTTGAAATCAATGTTCACCCCATAACTAAAATACAACAGAACACGGAAAGTCCTTAAAGGACAACTCCGGCGCAAAATGAACCTTTGGTCTAATTGCACATTGCTACCTAGTCAACCGTTATCTGAGAAATGTTTTCATGATTGCCGAATGTAAATAGTTTTATCTCTAAAAACAGTTTAGCCTATAGTGCTAGTATAATGCTAGTATATAGGGCATAGAGTAATGACAAGTAAAAATCGCTTGTTATTACCACTAACAAGGCTCAAAATAGCCCCATACTAAAACGACAGCATAACAAAGGTCCCTACATTCAAACCGAAGCATTGAGAACTTTGTCAGTGTCCATACAGTTTAATAAGAAGATATTTTATACACACAGTCAACTTCGCGAATACAGGAAGAAGCCATCTTTGAAAATTAGTCTCTACAAGTCGATCTAAGAACGCCGATCCATGTCCACCGGTGAGATGTGAATAAGGTGATAATGTGAGCGCGAACAGTAGGCTACGTGTACATACTGAAGAGAAGAAAACGGTTCGTGTTTGTGTTTCTTCCGAAAACAACGGACCATATATGAGATTCTGCACATTTCAGCGCACATGGATCGGCGTTCTTAGATCGACTGGTAGAAACTAATTTTCAAAGATGGCTTCTTCCTGTATTCGCGAAGTTGACTGTGTGTATAAAATATCTTCTTATTAAACTGTATGGACACTGACAAAGTTCTCAATGCTTCGGTTTGAATGTAGGGACCTTTGTTATGCTGTCGTTTTAGTATGGGGCTATTTTGAGCCTTGTTAGTGGTAATAACAAGCGATTTTTACTTGTCATTACTCTATGCCCTATACTAGCATATTATACTAGCGCTATAGGCTAAACTGTTTTTAGAGATAAAACTATTTACATTCGGCAATCATGAAAACAAATCTCAGATAACGGTTGACTAGGTAGCAATGTGTAATTAGACCAAAGGTTCATTTTGCGCCGGAGTTGTCCTTTAAAAGCCACCACAGACTTTGATCCAATTATGTTAAGGATTCATTTGCGAAGCTGGATTATAAGATTTATACAAGATTATATTCATCAGCAAAGAAGAAAATACAAGAATTTTGTCTTGAAATTAAGGCTGAAGCTTTTCCCTCAAACACAAAAAGAAAAATAGATGATTTGTGGTGGCAACAACGAGCCCATTCCACAAATAACTGGGGAGCCTTTAACATGATGAAAGACGACATTTATTAAATTAATTCCACATGCTGACACCAAACAAATGAAAGTGGAGAACGTGCCAGACTCTAATTCAGCCGAGAATAAATAATGAACTTCTTGCACACAGAGAAAAGACAGGAAGAGACAGGAGGCTGGAATTTATGATTAGAAAATTACAATTTCTTTTGTGACACCTTCAGTCGATCACGCATTCAGGAGTTTTACAGCTCTGAGCCTGACGACGGGATCCAAAAATAAAAAGAGTTCACAGGAATTTATAATGAATTCACTTCCTCTATTGTAAGTCACTGTTGATAAAAGTGTCTGCTAATTACATACATAAATGCTAATATATTTTGATTTGTAGAGCTTAAATTGCATTTAGTCTAATGACAATGTATATTACTATATATAGTATATAGTATAAGTCTGCTAAATGCATAAATATATTTAAATATAATTTGTGTGCATATATATACACACGCGCTTATATATATATATATATATATATATATATATATATATATATATATATATATATATATATTAGCATAAACAAATCTTAATGTTTTTATTTTTCTGAAGTATTTAAATCATCTTTTCCTTTTCCATTTTGTTTCATTGTTTTTATGTGTTTGTTTTTTTGCATTGTATTATGTATAGGAATTTTTGAATTACATATGATCTAAGATTTAATTGTTCAAAATGACCGACCTAAGAAATAAATAAATACAACAGAAATACAAATATATATGTCCCAAAAAAGTTGCATAAATAAATTTAAATGTAATTTAAATATATATATATATATATATATATATATATATATATATATATATGTGTGTGTGTGTCCAAAAAAGATGCATAAATACATTTAAATGTAATTAATATGTGTGTGTGTGTGTGTGTATATATATATATATATATATATATATATATTTAAATTACATTTAAATGGATTTATGCATCTTTTTCTAAGTGACTTACAATAGAAGAAAATAATGTATATAAATGTGTCATTTCAGTGAACCGTTTAAAAATGTAATTTACTGAATATAAATCCCACATGTGTTATGCATGTTATTCTATGCTTTAACATTTTTCTTCCTCCTGTATTACTAGCACTTCTCATGTTATTGCCTCCTTAAGATAAATGGTTTGATGTATTCCTCTTTTTTTAAGTCGCGTCTGCTAAATGGATAAATGTAAATTTGAATCTAAAGGAGCGCACTCCTTCTCCACAGATGAGAAGACATTAAAACAGGCATCATAGTCAAACGCACAAGCGTGCATCTCTTTCCTCTCCAGCGCGCTCACAATGACGAGCATTTCAAGTCTCACAATAAACACATTCTAACTGAAGGCACCAAATCCCTCCGGGGCTTCACGCCATTTTGAGGGCCCAGCATTCCTTCAGCTGTGAACCACTCGATCCCAGAAAGTTATTTAAAATTCAGCCGTGTCCCGGTGCGCCAGGGTCTCCATTAGCAGTCTGGGAGCGCAGCGGGGGCTGGACGAGGACGAATGAGATGATGTGGAGGAGGACAGAATCTCTGCTTCACATTTCTGTCGTTTAAATAAAAAAAAAAATTAAAAAAGGAGCTTAAAATTAGAACTTGTTTTGAAGATTCTTATCCCAAAAAATAGTCCATATGAAGTCTTCAAGAGTCTGCGAAACAGAAACGTGCTCTGCTATGTAAGAACGAGCCTTTGATTGAACCTGGAAATAAAGCAAAATAACTGAGAAAAATAAGAAATAGTCCTCAAATGCCATGTCTGTAACTTATATCAAAACATCTAGCATTAATTTAAACTTTAGACAGTTTTTTCTCCACCACGTGCGTAACGTAGTAAACCAGATTGATCTCATGAAGTAGCGTGTGTATGACACGCCAATTCGTATTTCCATTTTTGGAAATATGCTATCAAGACGCATAATCGCTTTTCAGCGTGTTTATGAACGCCGTTGACTTAACGTTATTACTGTATACATAAATATATGACTTACCTCAACCTGTCCCTAAACCTAACCGTCACTGGGGTTAATGGCATTTATGACTGGACATTTGACGGCGTGTACAGACACGCGGAATCACTCGGACGTTAATGGCGTAGACATACACGCGGATAGCTCAAAATGCGTAGAGATAACACACCACTTGACTCGAAAGTGGCGTGTATGTTTACGCAAAAGTCATGATGTCATGTTGAGTAAACCAACGTGGTTGAACGACCACTTCGCGACAATATGGTTTCGGGAAACAGTCTTGATTTCTTCAATGATGCAACGTACTGTGGAACTGAAGCAGCGAGTTACGTCGTTGACGTAGACTGGGAAGAGAGAGGAGCTGCAACAATGTTTATTGAACATCGAAGCATGAAAATCTGTTCTAGTAGAGCTCAAAGACAAAATCAAGACTTTGTAAAAGGGTCCAAAGTCTCCTTTTGAATTAAAGGTCCCCGAGGTCTTATAGGTTTGGAATAACATAAGGGTGATTTTGGAGTGAACTATCCCTTTAAGACATTCAAGAATGTGTGATTGTGTTGTTGTTTGTCACTTTTTTGGTGAAGTCTTTCTAGGAAAAGGCCAGAAGTCAAAGATCAGCCTTTAAGACTTCCGGTGGGAATCTGTTTCTGCCGCCTCGGTGAATCAGCACGCGCCTCGCAGACACTGACAGACATGTGACCAAACCGCCACCATTATCAGGACGTCAGCTCCTCCTAATCGCTCGCCAGCTCAGCTGTTCCACACGGAGAACTTTCCAGAAATCTGAAACCTTACACAACATTTCCAGGATAGAAAATCAGCATTGCTGCATGGTGGATTGCTCATTTCAGATAGTAAATGACAATCTTAATGGGCTGTCATCTGTTTTCTTCTTCCTCCATTAGCTTATAATGAAGTGTGAAACGCTGAGTAAATGTGATGAGATTGTCATATCGCCATTCGCCCCTCATCCATAATTTGTTTGCGTTCGTGTGGGGAGGTTGGTTTGTGTAGCTCTTGGCTATCATCCATCCATCCAGATGCTTGCCAATTATCTTTGAGATGGTGTGTGTGTGTGGAGTGATTCAATCCAGCCAAACACACAAATGTCTTTTTCAAACAATCCCGGATAAAAGTTTTTCAGGAACTGCCAGACAGATGACATGTTTTCCTTCCAAGGAACACAATGCAATTTCGGCCCAGATTTTTTGCTTTTGGAGGAAAAAACAAGCATTTGCTGGCGTTCGTCATAGAGAATCAGGACACTAGCAGTGTCTTCTTGTGTTGTTTAACTCATTTAGGTTTGGACTTTTTAAGTTTGCCCCATTTGCTTCATATGCTATTTCATGGTTTGTAAGGATGCTCCCAAGTGCCCTTTTTATTAATTGAGTTGTAGCATTTAAAATGGATTAGCAGTCGATATCAGAATTATCTTTTATCCGGTTTTATCCAAAGCGACTTCCAATTGCTATTTATGTCGGAGGTCACACGCCTCTGGAGCAACTAGGGGTTAAAGGATAATTCCGGTATTTAAAGGGTTAGTTCACCCAAAAATGAAAATTAAGTCATTAATTACTCACCCCCATGCTGTACCAACCCCGTAAGACCTTCGATGATCTTCGGAACACAAATGAAGATATTTTTGATTAAATTTGAGAGTTGTATAACTACCACATTGGCTCCTAAGGGAATGACTCTTGACGGCCCAGAAAGTCAATGAAGAAAATGTTTAAATATTCCATGTGACTACAGTGGCTCAACTATAAGTTTATCAAGCGACGAGAATACTTTTGTGCGAAAAAACAAAAATAACGACTTTATTCGACTATTTCTTTTCTTCCTTGTTGGCCTGAAACAAGACTTCAATACGATTTCCACGGCGCATGCGCGAGAATTACGATCTCCTTCAACTACTTCAGTTTAGTTCTCGCGCATGCGTCGTGGGGGTGGGGTGAGTAATTAATGACTTAATTTTCATTTTTGGGTGAACTAACCCTTTAACACCTTTAGTCTATTTTGTAGTTTGTTTTGAATGAAATAGAGTGGTGGACTTAGAAATTTTGTCTTTAAAACAACCCTTAACGTTCATTTTCAAAACTGTGCAACTCACTGAGTGGTTGGTGGTGTTCGTTGATGATTAAAAACGAATATATCGGCGCTATGTATGCTTTCAATCCGTGTTGTTTGCTATTGTGGAACTATTTATTCAGATACCTCACAACCGCGTATAAACTTCCGCTCGATATTTGAGTCTGAAGCGTTAGCACACTCCCGACCACTTGATGGCGACAACCAGGACGCTGTACGGAACACAGTGTCTAGCACACTGTAAAAAAAGTCCGGGAGCACAGTTGCTCTGCTCACGCTAGCCTTCTGAGTGACGGAGAACCGAGCGAAAAGACTACAACCAAATGTAAACAGACCCCTTTCCTTTTCCGGTAGCTAGCGCAGTAATATCAACGAGCACTGAGTCCTCCAGCAGACATCAATGCGGATTTTAAAAAATGACAAATAAAACACGACAGAAATGGTATTTTGCTACGCTACTTGTTTCAGAACATCAACGAACACCACCAACCACTCGGTGAGTTGCACAGTTTTGAAAATGAACGTTAAGGGTTGTTTTATTGACATGTTTGTGCATGCCCATAGACACCCAGTCTAACGCTGTCACAGGCGATTCTAAAATAGTCAAAAAGTCGAGACAGGACCCATTGTCAAAATTTCTAAGTCCACCACTCTATTTCATTCAAAACAAACTACAAAATAGACTCAAGGTGTTAAATGCCGGAATTATCCTTTAAGTGTCTTGCTCAGGGACATATTGGTGTCTCGCAGTGGATTCGAAGGCGTGTGTTTTATCCACTGCGCCATCACCACCCCATTTTGGATTTGTAATTGTGCTTTCTCATTTCCACTGACCCCGCAGAATTCCCTTTCGTCCCCCTCGGGATCCCCGGACTCCAGTTTGAAAAACTTGGTCGTTGATCATTTTGGATGAAAGCATCTGCTAAATGACTTACTTGCAAAGGAAAAGAGTGGTTCAATCCAGGAAGTGCCACATTTGTCATGTTGACATTTAAATCAGTCGGAGAAATGTTCAAAGAGGTCATCGTTTCAAAGCCAGTGTGCACCAGTGTGTGAGAATTACTTTTCCTGATCACTCGTCTACATTTACAGCGATTAGAAGTGCATGCAAAGTGGATCTGTTCTTGTAGCACAGAAAACAACTTCTTCTCAACATGTCAACAACATGAACCAAACTCAGCTACAGCTACAGTGCTGGTCAAAGGAGACGTCGTTCACAGGATTATAGGCGAGCATTATGCAAATTACAAACCTATAGGTTCGAGCAGGAAGGAAATGTATAATTTTGTAGAGCTTTTACGTTCTCAAACTGCTATATTACACATTACATGAAAGGCAATAACCGAAAAAGTATAATACGGGCACCCGCTGGTTATATGTGCTGCCGTCTCCTCCTCTAAGCTGCTTAACGCTCCTATGATGAGCTGAAATGATTAGAAAGTTTGAAGACAGCGGTTCAGAAGATTATTCACATGAGGAGGTCCTGATGCTTTGGAGAATCCTATAAATGAGGATTCATTTTTGTAGAACATTGAGTCCTCCTCATTTATGTTTCATTTAGGTTAAGTGTAAACTTTGTCTTAGGGCATTTTTAGTAAAAATGGTTCGGTTAAAAATTTTTTACACCTGAAAGTCCGCACCAAGGTCCGAACCAAAGTTCACGTTTTGATATATTTTATACTTTCAGAAAGTTTTGGTTTGGTTTCACACTGCAATTATGTGAGCACACTAAAGCCTAGTTCACACTACATGACTTTAAGCCTGATTTAAGCCCGAAATCGTTGAGCTCAATGACAGGTCAGGGTGTTATCGCATGCACATCGTGGGGGATTAGTATGAAAGTATGTATCCGAGATCACTTCCGCCGCTTGCACAGACCGAAGCGGTCTAAGGGATAAAGCCTTTGTGTCCGGACTGTAACAAATACATTCAGCTCCCCAAAGAACTGCACACAAGCATGACATCACATCCTCAGCATTCATCGGCCACACTAGAGTCGTTTGGGTGATGCATCAAATATTCATGATCTATTCTCAATTATTTTATCATTTTTTATTTAAATGTTGCTATATACAATAGCATATTGTGATGACTTTAACAAACATATTATTTTAATGAAAATAGGCTTAAAAAGTTTGATATGAATCAGTTCAAGCTGTCCATAAGTGAATTCATTCAAAACTCAGATTTGATTCGAATGTTTTAGTAAAAATATATAGGTGAGTATTGCTGTGTAATGACTTTATTGTTATGTTGATTCAAAAATGCATATTGCTTCAAAGCTGCTTCACAGAAAATGCAAGGTTTCTGCATTAAAATTTTTGCAGTTATCAGAGGTGGTACAAATATATTACTTTATTTACATAAAGCACAATTTAAAACAACAGAGAGCTGACCAAAATGCTGTACTGGAGTAAAATATAAAACATTAACAGATTAAACATTCATAAAAAAAAAATCAATATTATTAAATATTTCATATTCTTCATTTAAACGTAACGCACCCCTTGATTATTGAAGATTTTTTTTATGTATTTTAATTCTTACATTGAATATTTTGACCGTTTTGTTGAAATGAGGTTCATTTTGTATGGAAGCTTGTTTATAAAAAATAAAAAAAGTTAATTATGACTTTTTATCTTGCGATTCAGATTTTTTTTCTCACCAATGCAACTTTTTTCTCAGAATTGTGTGATATAAACTCTCGATTGCAAGAAAAAAATTCAGAATTGCGAGATGAAAAGTTATTATGTGCTGTAAACAAGGTTCCATAATATTGAGACCTAATGTTGAACTTTCGAGAAATCTGAGCATAGTTTCACACATTAATAAGATCTCTTCTGAAATTCTAGAGCACTAAAGTCTTTCTTTCCTAGAGAAACGTCTTGTACACAGACTCTCATTAATAAGACTTTTACATGAGACAAACAATATTTATTTTGCTCCATTTACAATGTGTAAATTTGACGTATCTGTGAGTATTAATTCTCTGTTTTTGAGGTCTGTCTGAGCGCTGTGAGAATGCTCCACAGGGGCTCGAAGGTCATGTTATACTGCAGCGTATCTAAAATCAGTTCAAGATGTTCCCGCCAGATTGCATCTGACCTCAAATGCCACTTCATTTTCATTGTTCGCTCGTTTGCCAGGACAGGAGTAGGATATTGACTGCTAGCCTTGAACGCTGGTCTTTCCCGAAGGTCGCATCTCCCGATCCTGACCTCCAAAAGGACATTCAGCGTTGACTCTTATACAGTCTGGAAAAACACGATGACAGCAGCATTCACTTCTTATCCTTTGAGGGCATTGTGGGAATGAGTTCCCCTGGCTACATGTTTGTGTACCCTTTCAATACTATTTTAAATATCTCTGTAGGGATGGGAGATTTTAAAGATATTGAACATCAGAGAAATATTTTTATATGTATCTCAATATTTATGCATTTACTTTTTTATTTAAAGGATGTCCATTTAGATGCAGCAATATTTGCCAACAATAAAATACCGTATGAAAAAATTTAGTTAAAATAATCAATGATAGTAGTCAATGCTTATTCCAAGAAACAAAATAAAAGCTTAAAAAATTTCACAGAATTGAATCAGTCTCTTGTAACTTTGGCTCTCCTAAACTTCAAACAAAGAAAGGATCATGCAACTAGTCTTAATAAACAGTCATCATTTTATATTTCCAGCACAATTGTTGAATCAATAACGCCCTCCTCTTTATTTATACATTAATGTGCATCTGCCTTCCAGCGTTGTCAATGACAGAATGACTGCTGGGCCGTGGGCCGTCGCAGTGCCAGCTGTGTGTTTGTGTGTGTGGATCCTCAGCCAATCTGTCAGTGTTAATTGACGCTACATGGTTCTCAATCACAGCGGCTCAGTCTTGCATGTGAAGGTATGAGGACCGAAGCGCCTGCGTTTTGTGCGTAATCCCCGCTGGCCCTCGTGACCCACGCAAAGCTTGGCATGCCAGCGTGGGTTAAGAGCCTTCATGTCATTAAAAAAATGAGTCGTATAATCCGTACGTTAATTAACCTTCCTTAATAGCCCCTCGAGGATGTATAGTAGATCAAATATTGCTGAGATATTAAAATGCAAATGCAGATGTGCGGAGGCCTGCGGAGCTCGTTTCATGATGAGTGTCAGTGAAGGGTTCAGAAGCAGCATTTGATGGGAATAGAGTGTGGGAATGACGTCGAGTCGCCCCGTGTGGGAATGGCCCGTGTGGGAATGACGTCGAGTCGCCCCGTGTGGGAATGGCGTCGAGTCGCCCCGTGTGGGAATGACGTCGAGTCGCCCGTGTGGGAATGGCGTCGAGTCGCCCCGTGTGGGATTGACGTCGAGTCGCCCCGTGTGGGATTGACGTCGAGTCGCCCCGTGTGGGAATGGCGTCGTGTTGTCCCGTGTGGGAATGGCGTCGCCCCGTGTGGGAATGGCGTCGAGTCGCCCCGTGTGGAAATGGCGTCGAGTCGCCCCGTGTGGGAATGGTGTCGAGTCGCCCCGTGTGGGAATGGTGTCGAGTCGCCCCTTGTGGGAATGGTGTCGAGTCCTCCCGTGTGGGAATGGCGCCGAGTCCTCCCGTGTGGGAATGGCGCCGAGTCGCCCCGTGTGGGAATGGTGTCGAGTCGCCCCGTGTGGGAATGGCGCCGAGTCGCCCCGTGTGGGAATGGTGTCGAGTCGCCCCTTGTGGGAATGGTGTCGAGTCGCCCCTTGTGGGAATGGTGTCGAGTCGCCCCTTGTGGGAATGGCGTCGAGTCGCCCCGTGTGGGAATGGCGTCGAGTCGCCCCGTGTGGGAATGGCGTCAAGTCGCTAGGTGTGGGAATGGCGTCGGTGTGTGGGATTGGTGTTGAGTTGCCCAGTGTGGGAATGGCGTCAAGTTGCCCGTGTAGAAATGGCGTCGAGTCGCCCCGTGTGGGAAAAGCGTTGTGTCACCCCGTGTGGGCATGGCGTCGAGTCGCCCCGTGTGGGAATGGCGTCGAGTCGCCCCGTGTGGGAATGGCGTCGGCGTGTGGGAATGGCGTCGAGTCGCCCCGTGTGGGAATGGTGTCGAGTCGCCCCGTGTGGGAATGGCGTCGAGTCGCCCCGTGTGGGAATGGCGTCGAGTCGCCCCGTGTGGGAAAAGCGTTGTGTCACCCCGTGTGGGCATGGCGTCGAGTCGCCCCGTGTGGGAATGGCGTCGGCGTGTGGGAATGGCATCGGCGTGTGGGAATGGCGTCGAGTCGCCCCGTGTGGGAATGGTGTCGAGTCGCCCCATGTGGGAATGGCGTCAAAGTCGCCCCGTGTGGGAATGACGTCGAGTCGCCCCGTGTGGGAATGGCGTCGGCATGTGGGAATGGCGTTGAGTCGCCCCGTGTGGGAATGGCGTCGAGTCGCCCCGTGTGGGAATGGCGTCGAGTCGCCCCGTGTGGGAATGGCGTCGAGTCGCCCCGTGTGGGAATGGCGTCAAAGTCGCCCCGTGTGGGAATGACGTCGAGTCGCCCCGTGTGGGAATGGCGTCGGTGTGTGGGATTGGTGTTGAGTTGCCCAGTGTGGGAATGGCGTTAAGTTGCCCGTGTAGAAATGGCGTCGAGTCGCCCCGTGTGGGAAAAGCGTTGTGTCACCCCGTGTGGGCATGGCGTCGAGTCGCCCCATGTGGGAATGCCGTCGAGTCGCCCCGTGTGGGAATGGCGTCGAGTCGCCCCGTGTGGGAATGGCGTCGGCGTGTGGGAACGGACTCGAGTCGCCCCGTGTGGGAATGGCGTCAAGTCGCCCCGTGTGGGAATGGCGTCGGCCTGTGGGAATGGCGTAGAGGAACTTTTTTCACTTTTTGAGCTTTTTGTCGCTGCTTGATGTCTAATGTATATCTGGGTGGTGGCACAGGAGCAGTTGTGTAGCACTGATGTAACAGAGCAAGTTTAGCTCTTGACCTTGGAGTCGTGCCGTAGGGTGGGGCACCGTATTATCCAGACTGAGCCGTGCGCTGATTGCTGTTGTTGATGAGATGTTGAGCAGCAGCTGGTGTCTATATTAGCGTGCTGTAATTAGCTCATACTGATGAATACGGTGGGACATTCCCCCTCCCCAACCCCAGCTATCAAAATGACCATTTCAGTCATTAGAGTGTGATATGCAAGGACAGATTCCTGCCCGACGGAAATATGCAAAGCACTCTGGAAATGTCAAGCTCAGAAATGTTGGTCCGTGCTAAACACGCTGTTCGTTCATGAATAATGCAAACTCAGAGCGACTCTGTCTCTGAGATCTGAAGTGTTCGACATGCCCTCTGTGAGTCAGTTCTCGTGCCTGATCATGGTGAGGTGTTGGTGGAGAAAGCGTTACTGTCGCTGAGTGTTGAGTTGCATGACAGCTGGGATTTGTGATTCTCTCCCAGGATTCAGAGCGGAGAACAGAAACTCCATGGGTTGTGCTCCGGACGTGAACCGCTCTTAATAAAGCACTCTATCATTTAGCATGTTGTCACCACCATGAGGGCTTTTACCATTGACCAATTAAAGGGTTAGTTCACCCATTAATGACTCACCCTCATGTCGTTCCAAGCCCGTTAAAACCTCCGTTCATCTTCAGAACACAGTTTAAGATATTTTAGATTTAGTATGGTATACTGTCCTTGTCCAGAAAGGAAATAAAGACATCATCAAAGTAGTCCATGTGACATCAGTGGGTTAGTTAGAGTGGCTTGAAGCATCGAAAATACGTTTTGGTCCAAAAATAACAAAAACTATGACTTTATTCACTAATGGAACTAATGGATATCACCATATTTTCCCCAGTTGATTAATCACAGTACATTAAGACAAATGTGTTGTGTTTATTGCTGTCAAATTAATTGGGATTAATTGCATCTAACATAAAAATTTTTGTTTACATATATGTGTGTGTGTCAGTAGTGTCACGCTTGATGAATGGAATGGAAGAAATGTAATGTGCTGTAGTATCATGATGCATAATTAAGAAACATAACCAAACGAATATCGAAAGCAATCAAATCAAATAGTCTGCCCGCCTGCCATCCGTCTTGCTTCTTTTGAAGGTGAAAAGGAAAGATTGAAATGGCAACAGATGTCACCTATACAATCCGGTAGGAGAGCGGAATAATCTGTCCAATGATGAGGAAAACTTCATTAAAGACACAGGTCGTCACAGTGTGTGTGTCCATGTCTGTGTATACACACATATATGTAGCCTAATATATATCAATATTAGGGATGCACGATATATCGGCCAGCATATCGTATCGGCCAATATATGTTCGTTTTTAATGTTATCGATATCGGCCTGGTAAGAAAATGTGGCCGATATATTAAAGCCGATAAATAATGTATTATTCCCTTCAGACACCTGTTGAGCACTGTTTATGTTTTTGAATTTCTTGAAATATGATTGAAATCTCTTCAAAAAATGAAAATACGGTTTGGTACAACATACGCACCACATCTGTCATATCGGCTATACAACACTATAATGAGAACATCATTATAATTGTGCGCTTGGGACATGGATTTAATTGTGAGACTTTTGTTTTTTGCTCTCAAAATTAGATAAAAAATTGGATTTAAGTTTATCGGCAGATATATCGGTTATCGACTTTCAAATATAAAGAATTATCGGTTTCATTTCAATTTTCATATCGGTGCATCCCTAATCAATATAATAATATATACACACACATATATTATGTAAACAAAAACTTTTATGTCAGACGCGATTAATCGATTTGTCAGTTGTATTACAAGTTTTCTGAAATATTGTTTAAATATGCAAATTATGCATATCTAATTAAATAGGCACTTGTTTGCATAAATGTCTAGAGCAGAAATTTGAACTTGCTTAAAGCCAGGTTCAAAATTCTTGTTTGATTTTGTTGACATATTATGGATTATGCATGACATATTTTGGATCTCTCTTCTTATTACTCCATAAATCAGAAAATAGTGTCAATAGATGAAAAAAACATACTCAGAGTATAGATAGGAATAAACGTGTATACTGTATGTGAAGCTTTTAAAGATATGTATTGTCATAGAAATCTACATATGTAAATAGATAAAGTGTAATGGAACAAACTCTTTAATGTGTTTTGTGAATGCTGTCTTTCCACTAGTCTGAAAGAAGACACGTCATGAAAGCAAAATATCCTAAAATTGAGTGCTTGAAAAACAATGCTTTGCCTTTAACATCTTAATGGTATTTGTTTATTTATTTTACACCGCACATGCAATTATTCCATAGATCTAAGTTGTTTGTCATGATTTTGGTGAATCTGTGAGTTTATTTGTGTGGTTGAGCTGATGGGTGGAGAGCGATTAGTGTGGTTAATGCCTCTGAGAGATGAGCTCATTTCCTGCTCACGCCCTCCGTCCGTATGTGTGTGTTAACTGAATATGACTGACCATCATTGCATCAATATTCCATTATATCAGCTCATGTTTTAAAGGAACAGTTCACCTAGAAATCATCAATCATTTGCTCTAAACCCCATATGAGTTCAACATCAGGGTGAAAAATGATGCCAGAATAAGAAAATGACTCAAGAGTGGTTTGGTTAGGAGTCACTTTCTTTTCTATCTAACAGAGTGTTACTTGACTATCCTATTCTAGTATCTATTCACATTTTGAATGAGCTTTTATTTTATATTTTCTGCTTTCATTTGGATTTTTGTTTATGTATTTTAGTTAGAGTTTAATTTCCATTTTAGTTTAGATATTAGGCATTTTGCAACACTGAAACAGAGTGATCGCTCAGGGTTTTACTGGCATCTGCAGAGGGGGATTGTGGCATGGTAGGATGAATCATGTCCAAATAAGATCATATTTAAGGGTTGGACTTAGTTCACCCTGAAATGAAAATTCTGTCATGAATTACTCGCCCTCATGTTGTTCCAAACCCTGAATTTCATTCATCTTCTGAACACAAATGAAAATGTTTTTGATGAAATCTGAGAGCGTAACACGAAGATGATCCTCATTGGTTCTTGTTGAAGCTCAAACGTGCTGCGTAACACGAGAATAACCTCATTGTGATCCCCCCCACCCCCAAAACCAAGCATAAAATGCAAAACGCCTGCAATCTGAGGACACGCGAGTCTGTTTTTATGTATTTGTTTTAAATGGCCCAAGTCACATACATCATTCTTGTATTTCAGGTGAATGTTGCTGGCAATCTAGTGAATCTCTCTATAAGTGCAGTTGCAGTCAAAGGACTATTACATGCTAGAGTTCAAATCCAGTGACTGGTGCATGGAGAAAAAACATGGTTTGTGAAAGTTAAAAACCTCAGAAGACGTCTTGCACGTCTCCTGTCCTTCAAACAAAAGACCAGATTTCCCAGAGAGTGTTTAATCTGCTGAAGAAGTAATTAAAATCTTGATTGGTCCGTGACTCCCTCTTGACCTTGAGACTCATTATTGGCATCGATCTGCCCTTCAGTGTTTCCCGGTGGCATCACTCACGGGTCTCAGGTGCACCTGATTTCAGGCTTTGAGTTTTGATTTGTTCCATCAGATTGATGCCTGTCAATGTCAACATTGTCATTTTCATCTCTGATAAAGCCCAGAAATTGAGCATTGATCCATTCGAGAGATGGATCCGTGGTGACAAAGGTTCACAATTCAAAGCTTGAAAAAAAAAAAAACACCTCTTTTTGACTTATTTAAAATAGTTTTTGATGGATTTTAGATGCATTTAGCAGACTCTCCTTTTGAGGCCATTACATAAAAAATATACATATATGTAGTGTGTGTGCTTACAGTATATATGTAGTTTGTCTATGTTGAGGTAATACTATTTGTGGTGATTTGATTTTGAACACTCTCTGCTGACTCAGCGTCTCTGTTTTCATTACGGTCCTGGATGCCAAAGTCAGCACAAAGTTGAGGTTACTCCTCTCTAGTTTCACTTGTAACTCTTGAACCATCACAGCATCATTAACAGACGGGTGAAGACACGTCCCCTGAGCTTCAGACTTTTGTTCTGTTAATTAGTTTCAAATTAATTCCAGGTCAGTGCTCTGAAGCAATCAAACACCTTTCCAATATTCTGTTGCTCTTGTGTGTTTTTGCGATCGATTTTTAAACGGAGTTGTGAAGGGCCGAGAGGAATAACGATGACTGGAGTGTGTGTCTGGAGGAGACTCGAGATACACGGCTGCCAGCAACTTCCATGTAAAAAAACAGTGTTGGTAAGTTTGATTCATTTCTATGAATCAATCCAAACTCCAGTTTTGTCAACTGATTGAAAAATTATTTATTTTTGTCTTCACTTAAACATATTAATTTCTGTCCCATATGACGTATACAGCCTTAAAATGCGACCTCCTGGGGTCAATCGCTAAAAAAGGGAACTAATTAATCACACATTTTTTAATCGCAAATAATTTTCACCTATTTTTAATATATTTTTAGATTTTACAGTTAATCTCCAAATGAATGTAGGCACAACATAAAGACATTTTTTTGAAATATTTGATCTAACAGGTAGGAAATGAACAGAAATTGCATAAATTAAAAAAACTTAAACACATAAATTATACATTTTTTTATACAGAGTAATACTTATTAAAGCTACAAAGGATATTTAGTCAACAACACTGAGTGATTTTCTCTGTATTTTGTTCTTTGATTAGCCTATTACCTTAAAAATCCATAGATATCGTAATCAGTTCTTCTTCGATGAGACCCGTTTTCCGGTTTGGTCACATGACGCTCGGCACAAAGCCTATTCTCGTTATGTTTGGGTACTGACGGTGTCTGTGCGGGGGTATTATTGCGCAATACCAGCAAGAACACATTGTCTCAAACTGTCAGCAGCGTTCTGTGTGCTCGTCATCTTGCAACTAGCAAGAGCGTTTTCCCCAAGAATACAAGTCCGTTCTTTGCATTCTTGATTTTGAGAAACATGGTTTAAATAGGATGAGACTGACAAGGTAATGAGACACAGGTGGATGTTATGGGAAATGTAGTTTGTGAGTGAATGATGATAGTCTGATGTAGAGTGCCCTCTGGTGGCTCTCATTACAATTACAGTAACAATTAGGCTGCTGTCACTTTAAGAACTGAAGCGCATGACGCAGATCTGACATATAAGATGTCCTTACAACTCTTTGTGGTCATTTAAGACTTTATTTAGCTCATTTAATTTATAATGTTACAAAACATTTCTGTTTCAAGTAAATTTCTTTAGAGAATATCGGAAAAAAAACGTTGTTTTTTTTGGTAAAAAAAATGTGTTATATGTAGTGTATACAACAATACATACACTATATATCAAATCATACAGTAATAATAAAAATCAGGAAAAGCTTTAATGGAGGAAACCACAAACTGATATGAACCATTTCACCGTGCGAAACAAAACACTTTTTGAACTTTAAAGATAGCTTTCATTTTTAGCTGAACAATGCTTTTGCTGTCATGTGTTTTTTTGTAGTTTTGCCAATATGTAAATAACATTCAGTGTTAACCCGTAATTTTTTACCTGAGACAGACTTTTGAAGAATTGCTTTTCCTCTTTAATTAAGCGTTGTGTTTCACACTGCTGAGTCTCACCGGGGAGTTCACAACAAATGCAAATTGTCTAGAATTCTTGAATATATTTGTTTAAATCTGTTTGCATGTAGAGCCTCTGCGCATAATTCTCCAAATCCAGTAAAATCAATATTCATTCTCCATTTTATGCACATTGACGATGACAAACTTTTGTTCTGGGAATTTCTTGCAAGGAGAGGCCTTGATGAAGAGATTAATTTGATAAGTTGTGATTGGCTTTATTAATGCGTAGATTAACAGCCTGCACAATGAATCTAATGAGCACTTCATGGCCCAGAATGATGAATGAATCCTCTTATAGTGTCAATTGAGGTTATTTGCAGCTTAATACGTGAGAAGCACAAAAGGCCAGGCGATTTATTTTGATTTTCGCCTCTATCTTTCACCGTTCTGGCCGAATTAATGGTTTGGCTCGTTAGCTAAACATGAACTTTGAGGGCAGAGCGAATGGTTAACATGATAAATGAGATCTTCTCTTGTGTATAATATGAAAATGAATTCGGCTCTGTTTCAAATCCTAGTGAGCTCCCTAACTGTCTGCTGTCTAAATGCTCTTCGAGGTGGTGACCATAGACCTCCATTATGTGACAAACAGACAAGAACGGTTTGACCTAAAAATATCAAAATTGAAACTACTGTGGTGTGGAAACAAAGACACATACATCTTGGATGCCCTAAAACATACCAAAAATGTATTTCAAAGTGAACTATCCCTTTAAGTATGACTGTTGTTTCAGATGTTTCTTGTAAAATTTAATGGGAAAATATAAATAACCCCAAATAAGAGTAAAAGCATAGAGCTATCAAAATATACCAGCTCAGATCTTTCACTCTTGTGAGCATCTGACCAGAAATCTTTGAGTTCATGTTGACAGATGTGAGTGTAGTTCTAAATATTGTTGAGATCTCTTCTGAAACTCTAGAGGAGGCATGTTTTTCCTCAAGGGAAACATCTGAGAGACGGGAGACGGCCAGTTGAATCCCATGATTAAATGATGGAGATATGATCATTATCAGGAGATCTCATTAGTGAGTCCAGTCCATGACAGATGGACAACCGATAGCTTCTTTTCTCAAAACTCTTGTCTCAGAAGTGTCTCTGTTCAGGCTCTTCTCCTTTAAATGAGTTCTGAAAGAAGCTGATTGTGGCTGGGTTAACAAATATAGATTTATCGATTTTAAAGAGTCCCTATCATAGCATTTGAAATGTTCCTATTTTTGTTTTGGGAGTTCATGCATGCAAGGATAAAAACACTTTATTTGTCTTATAATATGCATTTATTTTTATCCGCTTTGCTCAACGACTCCCAAATGATTCGTTCGATGATTCATTTTCCCAAACACCTCCTTTGAGTGACGCGAATCTGCGGCGATTGGTCAAATGACCCAGTCAGTTGTTATTGGTAAACCGTAGGCAGAGATTGTCGGCAACGGGACGCCTATAACCAGGATTATAGCTTGTCAAGTGTTGAAAATTGTATAGTGTTTGAACAAAAAGTGCACTTTCCACACGGTCCCTTTCTCGCAGCTTTCCCGGCGAAACTACATTGCGGCGGCTTTTGAAGGGCAGTGCTTATTATATAGAGCGAAGTCAGATTTGGCTAAGTCGTTTAGGAGGTAATTGCAATTTTTCAGTGATTGTCTGGTGAATATCAAAAACAAAACTAACTTTACCCCGCTTAGAAGCTGAGCGGAGAGTACACAACACACACAACACAATATAACTATATTGTGTATGCTACAGAAAACATAACAGCAAACATTATTAATAATACTTACAGGTTGTGATTCGGAGAAGGAATCGGCGGAATTGCGAGCGGCCAATGAGCTAATGTTTTGTATCCACGTCACAACGAAACAGCTAATGACTCGTTTCAAAAACAATTCATTTCATAGACTCAGAGTCGACTCTCACTTTTGAAAGACAATAACTTTATATACGGTGCACTTTCAGATATAAATCTTTGCGGGATGTTTTCATTCCCTTAGAGCTATAGTCCACACCACATAAACAGTCATTTTCGAAAATCCATGATAGGTGCTCTTTAATCGATTCTCATTTTTATGAACCAATATTGAACCAATCCGAAGAATTGATCTATTAGTGTCTGCTGTTTTCAGTTGATCCATGAACAAAACGTCACTAAACATAATTTGTAGTGCATCAATAAATCACATTAAGATTTGTGCTTTGTTTCAAATTCTGTCAATAGTATCATGAAATTCCAACAAAAAATGTGGCTTTGGCACTCTTGGCATCTTGGCAAGTGTTCATTTTGAGTCCTGTTTATAGAAGAAAGTAACTAACACTGCCTTTGTCAAGCACCTTTCTTAGAACAGCCTCACTAATGGTTTTGATGGTAAACCAGCACCAAACCATCACTGGACCATGCTAGTCTAAGTTTGGATTGCTTGGTTCATTTGGTCCGGTGTTCTGTCGATTTTTGCTGCCTTGTCGAAAAATGCTACCGTAGCGCGAATTGATCACAGAATGCCGATTAAAGTCGTATGAAATACAATTATAATATTAATTCTAAGTTATGAGTAGCTACTGTATACTGTAGACTACTGTTTTTATTTTTTAAACGGTGTGAAAAGTAAAAATTATCATAAAATATTCATCTTTGACTTGTCAAAGTGCACCTTTCCTCATAGTTACTGAAACTTTCAGTTATTCTTTTTCAGCTGGCTGACCGTACAAATATTCATATGGTAGTAAGCAGTTTTTAAAGGGAAATTATACATTATAACAGGAAAATGTACCTTTTGTAAAAAAACAAAAACAAAACTGTGAGTCTGCACATGCGCATAACCGGTAAGTAGCAAATCTCGATGGGTAGCATGAATCGTCAGACCGGACCAAAAAAGACAATTAGTCCTGGTCCACTTAGTGTTCACATTGGCATTTTAACACAGAGCCTAAAGATACCGAACCTAAAGACATATGGGGATACGTTCACATCCTGATTGGTCGGCTTTTATTATGTATATTTCATGATGGAACTTACCGAACATCCAAAACAGTGCTGTGTTCTGGGATAAATGTAACTACAAAGTCAAAACAGCGTCAGGAATCCCTCCGTCTCACACACACAAATGAAGATCTGCTGCGGGGAGACGTGGTTCTGTACCGAACTGTGATGGCAAACATCACGACTATGATGAGAAAAAAACAGGTATGCTTGAGCATTCTGTCCTTTTTAGGGTCTCATGTGACATCATGTCCTGTTTTTGGTTCGTTTAGATGTCTTTGGTCCATGTTGCGTTCATATTTCACCACAGTTCGTATGGAAGCGGATGCGACTCATGTTTTCAGCGTCTCGGTCCTTGTTTGGTGTTTGGTTCACACTTATTCAAATGAACCAAACTAACAGAGCAATCGCACCAGGGTTCGTTTTAATCCAAGTGTGAACACACACACCGTCTCTGTTATTAGCTGATCCCATAAATGGTTGTTTTCCATGTCGGATCTCTGCAGATTGAGGGTTTAAGAGCTTTTTGGTGTTGTTTTCTTCTGGTGTGCGAATAAAGACTCTTTTCTACCTGTGTGCTCACAATGGCGGTGACCCATTCCTATGGCAACACGAGCATCTCTCAAGGTTGCCGTGAGCGATAGCGGTTCATGCAATCTCCTGTGAGCAGAAGCAGATAGGGCCGTTTTTACGGTTCACCCGCTGCCCTCGGGTGCTCAGTATGGGCCGTGCACTATCTCTTCTGTGTTGCTGATAAAGCAAATAGTGTTTTTGTGGAAGCCCCTGTTATATTGAATTATAGGTCAAGCAGTGACCTCGTACGGACAGGAAAGCCTTATTGATCTGTGTGAAGTTAAACTCAGAGGAGCTTATCCAGGTAAACAAGCCATTTCTACTGTGGTGTCATTTAAAAGGTTTTGTTCTATATTTAAAAATCTGATTTATGCTTGAAAGCTGGGAAAAGGGATTTTGGCTGAATCACGTTTCATCACAAAATCAAGAGAATTATATTTTGAAAAATTATTTTTAAGTCTTTTTGGCATCGTGATAATAGTTTTCATCATGACAATTTGGCACATTTGCCCCAGCTTTTCATTATTTATCATAATGTGATCTGATTTTTCAGTCATTTTGTCATTGTTCTCAGTGGGAATTATTTCAGTATACAAAAATCACATTTTTACTTTAAAAAAAAAAAATTTCGTTGCTGTTTAAGTCTGCATTATATGTAAATTCACCCTTTAATAAAATGCATGTTATTAATCTTATTGTGAACGATTCATTCATGCATATTTTTTTAATGTCATTTTTGGAAACACTTCACTTAAAGCCTTTATGTATTATGCATTATAAGGGTGTTTATGTTATAATGCGTTATATCTTTTTATAAATAATTGTAACCAAAGTAACTGTGAAATGCATTTTTTGCAAAATTAACAAAAATGTAAAAAGTTACATTTAAAATTGGTTGTTTGTCATGTTTTAATGCATTATACTTCCTTTGCCTTTTTTCTTTCTTTCTTTCTTTCTTTCTTTCTTTCTTTCTTTCTTTCTTTCTTTCTTTCTTTCTTTCTTTCTTTCTTTCTTTCTTTCTTTCTTTCTTTCTTTCTAATTAATCTATCTTTATTTATTTCTAACTATCCTTATACCATTCTTTTTTCTTTCTAACTAATCATTCTTTCTAAATAATCTTTCATTCTTTCTAACTAATCTATCTTTATAATTGATTTGTCTTTCTTTCTTACTAATCTTTCTTTCTTTCTAACTGATCTATCTGTCTTTCATTCTAACTAATATGTCTTTCTTTCTAACTAATCTATCTTTCTTTTTTCTTTCTAACTAATCTATCTTTCTTTCAAACTAATATATCTTTCTTTTTTCCTTCTAACTAATCTTTCTTTTTTTCTAATATTTTTCTTTCTTTTTTTCTTTGTAACTAATATTTCTTTCTTTCTTCCTTTCTAAACTAATCTTTTTTTAAACTTTAAACTATTAAATCTTTCTTTTTTTCTTTCTTTCTAAACTAATCTGTCTTAAAAAAACAAACTTTAAACTACTTTACACTTCAAACTACTTTAAACAAACTTCCTCGTCCAAACTTTCACAAGCCAACTTAAAGTTTGTCTCGACAAACTTTTTAATCTAGTTGTGGTTACAATTATTCATGAGATCATACAATACAATGCATTATAAGGTGCATTACAAAGCATAATTAATGTATTCAAAATACTTATATAATGCATTATATATAAAGGCTTTAGGTAAAGTGTTTCCTTTTTAATCATATTTTTTGAAAGATCCACTGAATATTTGGACTTTTAAAGGCAAAATTGTCACACAGCAGGGCCATCTAAAATGAGCTAGTGAAAACCTTAAACGATAATGTCTTTTTTATATTATAATATTCATGAAAGTCTCAATGCCAAGTCACATTTATTTTTATAGGGTGTAAAGTTTATTAATTATGAAACAAACTGAGTTTCAGTTAGAAAGCTTCTATACAGAAGAAAATAGTATCATTATTCAACTTATTCAAGGTTTTTTTTTCTCATCTAAAAGTCAGTGCAAATCAATATATTAATATTACGTGTCTTTTAGTTTTCAGTATTGAGAGTGTCTAATTATCGTGAAAATCTCAGTCTTAATGCGAAGTCAAGTCACATTTAGATATATAGCGCTTTATACAAAACAGAAAAATAACAGTGTTGTAATATTCATAAATCATGAAACCAATTCATTTTCAGCTTTAGCTCTACAGTCATTATTCAGCTCAATTTAATAACAGTGT
>NC_142780.1:33200200-33260200 GCF_988280905.1 Pimephales promelas
CTCTTTGAGGTGGTGACCATAGACCTCCATTATATGACTGACAGACAAGAACGGTTTGACCTAAAAACATCAAAATTTAAACTACTGTGGAAACAAAGAGACCTACATCTTGGATGCCCTTGAGGTAAGCTAAAACATATCAAAAATCAATTTCAAAGTGAACTATCCCTTTAATTTTACCAAAACAACTTTTGATGTTAATAATGTAGTACATTTTTAAAATTAACATTAACAAAGATTAATAAATGCTGTAGAAGTGCAGTTCATCATTAGTTCATGGTAACTAATGTAGTTCACTAATGTTGAATGATGAAAATATTTTAAATGTCAGGGTTAAAAGAGCGAGGAAACGCTTGAGACGTGTCATTCACACTGGAAGAGCGCTTCGTCTCACCTGAAACTGAGACAGGGCCGAGATCAGTGTGGAAGTGGCCTGTTGTCTGCGAGCGTCTACGAGAACCGTCAAACCCAGATCTCGTTTCTCCCTCCTGAAAGAAAAAAACCCGCAAAACACTTAGCGCAATAAATGTGTCTGGCAGTGAATTCATTTCCATGTCGATTCAGTAAACGGCGTCCCCACTCGAGCCGCCACAGAGATGGAAACACAGTGTGTGTATGAGGCGTTCCTCACCGCAGTCTGTTGCAGTAGTAGCAGAGCAGCCCGGTGATCTGGTTTGTGGTGCGACTCGCGTCTGTCCACACCTGGTTCCTGGTGCACACCTGCAGCACTGCTCTCCCACTGCGGTCTTGGTTACCTGGAGCAGAGGTCAGATGAGTAACCCGAGAAATCACACTGCACTCTCCATAGGGCTGAACCCTTTTGGGGGAGAAATCCTCTACGTTTTTTTTTTTTCTGATAAAATTTGCAATTGCAATTTAAAATGCATTGAAAAAAGTTCCAGGTTTGCTGTGCTTGTTTGTAGGGCTGGCCAAAAATGCTGTGATTATATCAAAATGACTGTAAAATTATAATGCGGTAATAAGCAGGGCGGGGCCGAGAGCTGTGGGAGCAGAGCGAATGTTCAAGTCATCATGAAATTTATGAAAATTTTAAATGTAACAAAATTAAAAAAAAAAAGACTTTCACAGATAAGACCAGGCCTGGGACTTAAATGTCAGTTTTTTTGACTGTACTAAAGCACAAAATTATAATTGTATGTTATGGCTTTAACTTTATTACAAATAATTATTATATTTTTGTAATTATGATCATTATGATTATGATACTATTGTAAAACCTAGTATTTTTGAAATAATGACAATAATAATTTTACAGTAAAATTACAATACTGATATACTGCAATTTATTTATTTGCTATCAGATATTTGCAACAATTTATTATCAAATGAGCTTGATTTCTTTAATTTTGAAGACATATTGTGATTTCTGTTTTATCCTTAATACGGATTATTATTGTTAACTAAAACTAAAAACATAAAAAATGCATTACCTGAAATAAAATGAAATATTTTTAAAAACTATTTTATTTCAGCTAGTTGCCACTTGCCATGTCAACGTTTCTCATTTTGATTCAGTTTAACTCAAAGAACTAAAACTAAATAAACTAGGGCTGTTCAAAAGTTAATTGCGATTAATCGCATCCAAAATAAAAGTCTGTGTTTACATAATATATTTGTGTGTGCTGTATATAATTATGTTGTATATATAAACACACACACATGCATGTATATATTTAAGAAAATGTGTTATTCATATATAAAATATTTAGATTTATATAATATAGATTATGTATTTATAAATATATACAGAATTTAAGCGCAGATAATTCTTCAATATATACATGCATGCATAGGTATTTATATATACAACATAATTATATACAGTACACACAAATATATTATGTAAACACAGACTTTTATTTTGGATGCGATTAATCGCAATTAACTTTTGCACAGCCCTAAAATAAACTGAAACTAATTTCTTAACTTTTTTTTATAAAATCAAATTCAAAACACTAACAGAAACTATAATAGTATATCAATGATACTACTGATTTTGCTTAATCATGCATTCCTACTGGTCATTTTGTGATACATTAAAAATGCATTAATTTGTGTGTGTGTGTATTAGTTTTAAACATCTGTTTGTGTTTCAGCTGATAGGCGAGACCCCAGGTCACGTACCAGGTAGTGTTATCGCAGCAGAGGTCAAGAGCTCCTGGTTGAGCTGGGTCATGAGTGAGGGCAGCGGTGGGGAACAGACAGCAGGGGGCGTTGAGGACGGGACAGGGGAGGCCGCTGGTCTGATGGAGGGTTTGGGAGGAACTAACTCGTCTCCGCTGTTACTGTTCCTTCTGGGACCATCATCAGGGACACCTAAACACATCAGAGAACGTCATCTCATTAACACGTGAGATCCTGAACACACACTACATATCGATCGAATATGATGATTGTGATTTAAAATTAAGCAACATCGTGAATATTAGTATTGGCACATTTTATTTTTCAACTTCAGCAGCAAAAACGGTAGAGTTGGTCAGTTCAATTCATTGCAAAATGCATTGATTCAAAACCAGCTCAAATAGTTGCAGAGAATGCATAAACTGTATATTTTGAATGCAATGTAAATTGCTAAATAGATGCATAAATGATTTAGAGTGTCAACACTCAAAACAAAAGCATGATACACTATTCTACTGTTTAAAGGGCTTTCTTTACTCCAAGGCCATTTATTTAATCAAAAATACAGTAAAAACAAGTTTAAAATAGCTGCTTTCAATTTTAAAATGCATTTGATTTCTTTGATCAAAGCTGTATTTTCAGCATCTTCAGGGTCACATGATCCTCCAGAAATCATTCTGATATTCTATTAACATTTCTTATTATCATCAATGTTGAAAACAGTACATTTTTTGTGGAAAACATCTTCAGGATTAAATCTTACTGAAACCATACGAATGAACGGTATTTAAAAAACACAATGATGAGCCTAAAACAAATCAAAAATACATAGAGATGCAAACAATCGGTTCATTTGACTCCAAATTAAACCTCAGAGTTGCCCGATACAGAGCATATATTGAATAGACCGTCTGGAAAGTTGAAAGAGGTGTGACAAAAACTATACGGTGACTCAATGTTGAGTCACGATCGAGACCAGGTGTGTGAGGCAGACACACAAACACACACGTCTGATGACGGTAACACACAGAGCTCGGTTTTTCAGCCCTCGGGCTTCGGTTTGAGGAATGCTGTGGCTGACATTCTCAGCTGAAGCAGATGTTTGTGAACTCTCTCCAGAATACAAGCCCTCGGGACGTTTCTTCCAAACAACACAACACAACACAACACTGCTCTTTCTCCTCATCCTGAGAGGATGAACACATGCCACACACAAACACAACAACAGCTCCAAGAAACACATATTAACTTCCTTCTTTCAAGGATTATATGATCCAAATTAAAAATGACATTGGTGTTTAGAGTAGCTACACACCCTTAATACACTGAGCTAGAATAAATACATTATATTTATATGTTAATGTAACAGTTTGTGGCACCGAGGAAGAACTTTTAAACATCAACCCAAACTCAAAAAAGGGGAAAAAAAAGCCTTTTTTTTTTTTTTAAAGATTTACACATTTCGATTAATAGTACAAATCCCATCAAAATCAATTGAATAATCCTTGCATATTATTCATATTAGTAGTTAGGAATTTTAAATGAGCAAAAAAAAAAATGTTAAAGTAAAAAGGGAATTGACTGTATAGTTTATACATTTTTGTGTGTGTATGTATGTATATATATATATAATTATTTAAATTTAATATTTCTACAAAAAAGTTTTATTAAGCTCAAATTTTTTAACTCATTTATAATTCTTCATTTATAATATGAATTTGATGGAATTTTACTATTAATTGAAATTTTTAAAATAAAATAAATTTTGTTAATCTTGTGGTTGATATTCAAAAGTTCTTCCTCTGTGCCATAAAATGTTATATTAACATATATTTTTTTTATGAATGCATAAAGGAAAGATCATTATATATCTTTACATACATAATACATTAGAATAAAAACACACATTAATTAATAAATATCAATAAACTAACAAACTCTTCATCCTAGTGTGTGCCCCCAATTTTCACAGTAATTAAACCAAGTAATTAAATAATTAAATCAATAAATATACACTGATTACAACAGTTTCTGTTCTTTCTCTGTCCCCTTTATAAAACTCCTGTAGATCAAGCCTGTCCTTTATCAGAAACTACGCTGAACTTGAGTTCATAAACATCTTTTACAGTAATTGCATAGTGACAGATTATGTTTAGTGAATTTTGAGAACATAATGTGTATAAATGTTTGTGCAATTTCACCACATCTCATGCACTTACATATAAACAATGTCAAGTCATACTTTTGAAGTTTTAAATTTCAAACTCCTGTCACCTCCTCCACTATTGTGTTTTTGATGACCTCATTTCCTGTGTGAATCTGAGACCGGCTCCTTTTGTGATGCACTTCCTCAACAAGCAGAGGAAGCTTGAAATAGACACCGAAACCTCTCGCACAAAACAGACAAACACTGCAGAACTAGAGCTGGTGAGGCAACTTTGAAAGAAAGATACAGTATATAACTACACTGAAGCTACAGATTATATAATATGCAATATGCAATACTATTATTTTTTAACACTTTACTTGAAACATGCACATATAGTGCAATATAAAAGTTTTCTAAATGTAATTGTAACCACAGTTATAATACATTATAATACTTCATTTGTACACTTTTAGAAAGTATAATGCATTAAAACACATGATGAACAAACCAATTTCATGTGTAACAAGAAATCTGCAAATATCATAATGCATTTTAACTTAACTAAAAATTAGGGCTGTGCAAAAGTTAATTGCAATTAATCGCATCCAAAATAAAAGTCTGTTTAACATAATATATTTGAGTGTGCTGTATATAATTATTTTGTATATATAAATACCTGCATGCATGTATATGTTTAAGAATTATTTACGCTTAAATTCTGTATATATATAAATACATAATCTATATTATATAAATATAAATATTTTATATAGGAATAACACATTTTCTTAAACATATACATGCATGTGTGTGTATTTATATATAAAATAATTATATACAGCACAAATATACTATAACACAGACTTTTATTTTGGATGCGATTAATCGCAATTAACTTTTGCACAGCCCTACTAAAAATATATGATGCATTGCAAAGTCCATTATGATTTTTTTGTATAATGCATTTAAAGGCTTCAAGTAAAGAGTTCAAGTTTTTTTTTTTTTTTTTTTTACAATTATAAATATGCTAAACAGGATCAAAATTTGAAACCCATGAATCTCAGTTAGGGTGCCATTGATAAACTTGTTAAAATACCAGATATAATTACATTTACTGCAATTTAAAAAAAAAAAACTGAATAATTTATAAACTCAGCAGCATTAAAGTAAAGATTGTAATTATACAATCTTTAATACAATATTACACTGTTAATTTTTTTTCTTGTTTTTTTGTTTGTTCGTTTTCTAACAATTTTTGGAATTATAAATAAAACAAAGATTTTTAGAGTAGGTTTTAAAAGAAAATATAATTTCAGTCTTTTATCAAACTTGCTTAAAAAATTTTAAGCAATTTCTGTGCAAAATGTGTTGCAAATACGCTTTGTTGAATCAGTTCATTTGTATGAATCATCTGAATGAACTGATTCACTGGAATGATTCGGGATTTCCCCAATAAGAGTTTCTTTAAGTTTGCTCGGTTGTTATAAAATGTAGGTTGTTGCGAGGAAAGCTAAAACAAGTTATTAGTGCCGTAGCTTTTAGTTATGCACTAACCTACACTGTTCAAAAGCTTCAGTGCCAACAACATTTGGTTGACTTTGCATACGTCTCTGAGAGATGGACGAGCCCTGTGGTATCATGGGAACCAGGTTATAATCGCAAGAGACCTAATGGAATCCCAAAGGCCAGGAAAACCACATCCCCCGTAATCCGATCCAGCCTCAAAGTCATTGGCATTTGTTTTCCGAACAAAGTCTGAGCTGACCCTTGCTTCGAACAGAACAGATATTACGTAGAGATGGGCTTCACTCTTTAAGCCTCTCTTCAGCATCTCCACGAGCCCGACGGGACACAATGCTTCCCATTATGACGGAGCGAGCCATCTGGATGTGAGCTTAACATCAGCGCAGGTAAGCGGCACAGAGATCCTCCCTCAGGTGGTCATCGGATCCGCTGTGGCTTCATGCCCAGACTCAATGGCTTGGATTTTCATGCGTGGGAAAGAGAGCCAGAGATCCCAGATGGGAATTTACCTAAACCACTCTGTGTGTGAGAGGCGAGCCAATTTCTAACCAGACTTGATGTGAAAAGTCATATTTCATCCTTACACTAAAAGCAAAAGAGCTAGGAAAAGTAGTTCGAGACCATATACCATTCAGGCTTATTAGTAAGATTGACAGATTAGCTAATAAAATAACATTTTAAATGTAATAATAATAAATAATCAATTATCTTATTCCCTTATTAATAAATTATTATTATGATCTCAAGTCTCACCTTTTTATTCAGGCCTTTTTATGACCTGTTTATGTGATTTTCATTTCTAATATATTTTAAGACATTGAATACTGGAGCAGTGCAGTAAGCAGACCAATAGCTGACGATCTAAAAATAAATTAAAATGATAGGTTCAACTCTTCTTTTTTTTTTATAAATGAGCTTAAATGTTAAGTTAACAGAATTAAGATTTGTTTTGATCTCATTGTGTTGGATTTACTTAAAATGTATATGGATCATTTTTGCATCATACGTTTTAAGTAATCACAACTTACTAAAAAATTAACAAGAAATCCTTTGTTATATGTATTTAAATATTTGAGTTCACGCAACATTCTTTACTTAAAAATATATGTAATATGATGCAAACATTTTTAAGTAAAGATTGTTGTGTGAACTCAAATATTTAGGTACTTATAACAAAGGTTTTCTTGTTAATTTTAAGTAAAATAATTCCAACTTGGCATTGCTTAAAAAGTATGATGCAAAAATGGTGCATATACTGTATATTTTAAGTAAATCCAACACCTCATTTTTTAGAGTGTAACATGTCTGTGGTTGTATTCTGTGGCGTTTCTTGTTTATTCTTGTCTTGGATATTACTTTTGTATTATTTTTGATTGTAAGGTGACCTTGAGTGTCATGAAAGCCGCTTTTAAATAAACGCATTATATTACTATTATTAAAACAATATTAAATAAAACTATAATATAATATTATTATATTATTCATTTATATAATAAAATATAAGTATTAATGTTAATATATTATTATAATATATATATATAAATATATATATATATATACTAAAGTGGATCAAAAAAGTTTATCAAAGTTGTACTTAGAAAAGAACAGATATTGTTCAAAATTCATGTATAACTTTGATAAATGGTTTTGATCCACTTCAAATGTTGACTACTGTATGTACAGTATATATACTGTTTATATATATATATATATATATATATATATATATATATATATATGTGTGTGTGTCATATATATACTGTATATATATATATGAAGAGTTCAGATGCAAAAGCCTCTAAATGCCATTTGAAATTTTCTTCTTTATTGATGATTTTTTATCAAACTTGTATATTTAAGTTCAGTAATTTCACTTAAATAACAATTAATAGGTAATTATCATTGCCATTTAAGTGAAATTACTTAACTTAAATATACAAGCTTGATAAAAATGATCATTAAAGAAGAAAATTTCAAATGGCACTTAGAGGCTTTTGCATCTGAACTCTTCATATATATATATATATATATAAATAAACAGTATAATATGCTATTTGGCACAGAGTTAGGACAAAAACCTAGCTAAAACATATACTGTAGGAGTTTTGCTCATTAATACACCTTCTTGTGACACTTAGGACGAGGTGTGACACGAAGTGACCCAAAATCTTAAGAATGGAAAGTTTGGGATTTCCTGCGGATAGACCCCAAAAACACTCCTGCCCCGAAGCACTAGACGGAAGGCAAAACCCTCTTTCTTTCAAGCACTCAATAGCAGGAAGAGCTAAATAAAGCAATGTAAAGCCTTCAGTGCAGTATCGTGCCTTTGGGGATCATCATGGCTGCACATTACAGCAAACACATCAGAAAGACAAGCAAGCCTCTCTTACAGGGCAGGGCCGCTGAAACATTCCTAAACACTCGCGCTATTAGTCCTCACATGCAGCGAGTCGCAAGCCATAAAATAAAGTGGAAGGAATGACAAGCTGTCTCCTCTGATAATCTGCTCACAGATGAGCCCGTTGACGGTCCCGCGTTCTGCTGCAGGTGATAATTACACCGCGGAGCACAACAGAACAACTGTCTGGAACCAGAAGCTTTCAACGCCTCAGGCGACATGATTTGATGAGGGAAGCTTGTCGGTATGAGTAAACAGCACTGAAGAAATAAGAGTTCATTCTGATGGTAAAGAAGCACAAACAAGGTGTGTCCTCCTGGCTAAACCCAATGCCAATTAGATTCCAGCGATCTTTACACATGTGATGTGGTAAAATCAATCACAAAGTGTGTGTAGATGGGACTTTCTCTGCAAGTGTTTAAAGGGATAGTTCACAATGGAAATTCGCCCATTAAAGGAGAACTCCGGCGAACAATGAACCTTTGGTCTAATAAAACATCGGTACATAGTCAACCGTTCTCTGAGTTTTGTTTTCATGATAATCGAATGTAAAAAGTTTTATTTCTAAAAACTGTTTAGCGTATAATGCTAGTAATGGGGGCATTGACTAAGTAAAAAGAAATCGCTAGTTTATACCACTAACAAGGCTCAAAATAGCCCCACACTCACGCAGTAACATAATGAGGCTCCATACATGCAAAACGAAGCGTTGAGAACTTTGTAAGTGTACAGACCGTTTAATAAGAAGATACTTTATGAAGACAGTTCACTTCGCGTATACAGACAGGAGCCATCTTAAAAAATAGTCTAGAATAAGTCGATCCCCGAACGCCGTTCCTCAGCACGACGTTCGTGGTTTGACTTATCGAGACTATTTTTTAAGATGGCTCCTGTCTGTATACGCGAAGTAAAATTCACTCTCTTCATAGACAGTATAAGAGACTCTCTTTCAGTCGCTATTGCTTGTAGTAACCTAGCCGCAAGGAATCTAAACACAGTGGAACATTAAAACCCTCCGCCGCCAACTAGCGTTTCGGAGCAGTACTGCAGAGCAACCAAGACCTGAACGCAGAAGTATAAAACGCTCACAACGGCGTTGGCTACGCACGTACACTACGGCATACCCTCGACGCAGAAGTATAAATTGGCCTTAAGTGGTCTTTAATAATGTTCGTAACGTCTACGTTATAATAACTTCTTTTTCTGAAACGTTTCTTTAATGTTTTTTAAATGTTACTACTCTTTCTCAGAATGTTCAGAAAAGAAATGTTCCCATAATGTTTACATAACAACAACAAAAAAAAACTGGATGTTGTGAAAGTTCGGAAACATCTCATTAATTAATGACCCAGATAGCAAACTGACATTGAATCAACGTAGAAATACGACATCGAAACAACGTTGATCTGACATTGTTTTGCTCATCGAATTAACGTTGAACCAACGTCAGACGCGTCATTCTTTCAAAACTAACGGAAAATCAACTTGAAATCAACGCGTTGTTTCAACGTTATGAAAGCAAACCAATTTTCGATTTTCATTTAGCTTTGAAGAATGCCGCGCCTGACGTTGGCTCAACGTTAATTCGATGAGCAAAATCAACGTTGTTTCAATGTCATGAGAGACGTCGTTTCCACGTTGATTCAATGTCAGTTTGCTGTCTGGGGAAAACATTAACAATTAACATTTTAGAGCACTTTTTTGTTATCTAGGTGTGCGTCTGCGCTCACACAATGGGTTCTCAGCAGTATCAAGTTAAAAGTCAACCGCTTCTGAAACTTATGGGCCAAACAGAAAACATATTATTATTAAAAATTGCCAAATATCGGCCGTGGTGATACATTGGTTGACCACTAGTTAAGACAGTGTTTCCCAAACCCCGTTCCTGGCGGCACACCAACACTGCGCGTATTCTTTGTCTCCCTTATCAAACACACCTGATTCAACTCATCAGCTCATAATCGGATGGGTTAATGAGCTGATGAGTTCAATCAGGTGTGTTTGATTAGGGATACAAAGAATACGCGCAATGTTGGTGTGCCGCCAGGAACTGGGTTGGGAAACACTGAGTTAAGACATGTTGTTTTTTATAAAAGAGTTTACCTGAGCACTCTTTGCTGCTCCGTTTCTCAATGCCAGGAAAGGCCGCCTCCAAGTCCAGTTTTCCGAAACGGAAAGCATAGCCGTTCATAAGTTTCTTGGGAAGGCCGGAGGATCCGCCGGAGGATGAGCGCGCCCGGTGACCTTTAACCTGCAAGGCCTTATGGGTACGTTCGAGAGATTTGGAGCGTCTCTCGTCTGGACTGAGCTCAGTGTTCTTGGGGGGATTTACGGCGGGAGAACCGTTGCGGGATACATCTCCTCCCAACCATCCACGGGCGCAGATCCTCCGCGGGATCGGCTCCTTTGAGGCGGAGCCAGGAGACGTCGACTCCGTTCCCTCCTCCAGAATGGACTCGGAGCTGGAGCCGAGGTTCATTGGGTTCTGCAGTGCCTCCATGTAGGACTTGCGGAAAAGCCGCCGTGACTCGAAGGTTGTCGAGTCTCTAGGGTGACGCTTCCGGAGGCCGGGATTACTAAGGTCCGTGCTGAACGAGAGCATTTTGTGTCCGATTCGACCTCGAATGCATCCCTGATCCGTGCTGGGACTCTTCTGCAAGGGCGAATCCTCTGAGCGCAGGGAGCCGATGCCCATATCCGTAAGGCTGCGGCTGAGAACGGGCTCCGACACGGTGGATTCGCCGCCTAGAGAGTCTCGTGAACTGAGCGTTCCCGTGGATCCGTGCGTGCTGCATGTGCTTAGCTGACCGCGCAGGGTCGCTCCACCGCTCCGCGCCTGCATGATGGCGTCAGCGGTGCTGGTCACAAACAAAGGATTCACCACGTTCTTCCAGGGTGTGCGGTAAACCACGGCGCCGGTACTGAGGAGGCAGTTCTGGAGAGGCTGCAAGTTGCGCTCACGCGTTACATTCTGCAGGAAGTCCGGCGTAAAAATGCTGCCGTACATGCTCTCGGCCACAGGGATCTCTGCGATGGCTTGCCCGCTCCCCGACAGGCATTTTATGACCAGTTTGGCAGCCTTGCGTCCTAAAGGAACCACCTGCAGGTAGAAATCGCCCTGCCGCAGACGTACTTTATGAAGCGGTGCGAGTTGCAGAACCACCTTCTCATGTAAACAGAGCGGCCATCCCTCGTGGTACAGCAACAGGCCTTTGAATCGCAGCTGAGGAAGACAAAAAGAACAAATTCATCAGATACCATAGATTTACAGGCATGCAATCATTAAATACAAAAATTCAAAAAAAGAAAATATTGAAAAGTGAAATTTCTGCAAAACTGATCTAGAACAGAAAACGATTCCCTCAAAGATCATGCCAGAGTTAAATGAGACTGCTGCTGAGTGCCCTTGATAATTAATACAGGAGCGTAAGGTTTCAGGTATGTGCTCACACAGCGCTAACCTGCAGAAATACAAAGCCTCCCTGAGCAAGTCTTTCATTTCAGCCTGATCCTCTTTGCCAAGTTCACCCCAGTCGGCTCACAACACTCTCTGTTTGGGCTGTTTTTCACAGTAATACTGAACCCTCTTTCAGCCTGAAGCATTCATCCTCCCTCTCATGTTCCCACTCTCGCAGCTTTTGTCTCGGAGAGAATTTAAAGGGATTGAACATGTTTAGCTGCAGCAGCGCTACTGACTTCAAGAACAACATCTCTAGCGGAGACGGTCAGCAGTGAAATAATCAGCGAATGAATGGCTAGTCAGCTAATGCACAAAATCGAGTTTAAAGAATGCATGATGCATGGCAAATTTCTATGCAGGTCCAATAAAATAAAATTTAAAAAATATAATAATAAAATATAACAAGTATATATATATATATATATATTAATTTGTTAATGTATTCATGGTAATATGCATACATTTGAAGTGGATCAAAAGCTTTCCTTAAAGTTATACATGAATTTTGAACAATACCCATTCTTGTCTTAGGACAACTTTGATGAACTTTTTTGATCCACTTCAAATGTGTATATATATTACGGAGGCGTATTGCATTCACTTGAAGAAAAAAAAAGTCTACTCTGTTTTTCTGAATTAATGAGTTAATTTTTCATGAGAAAAAAAAATTGCTCTGTTTTTCTGAATTAATGAGTTAATTTTTCATGAGAAAAAAAGTTTTTCTCTGTTTTTCTGAATTAATGAGTTAATTTTTCGTGAGAAAAAAAGTTTTTGCTCTGTTTTTTTCTGAATTAACTCGTTAATTCAGAAAAACAGAGCAAAAAAAAAAAAATCCATGAAAAATTAACTCGTTAATTCAGAAAAACAGAGAAAAAAAAAATCCATGAAAAATTAACTCATTAATTCAGAAAAACAGAGCAAAATATTTTTTTTCTCATGAAAAATTAACTCATTAATTCAGAAAAACAGAGCAAAAAAAAAAAATTCCATGAAAAATTAACTCGTTAATTCAGAAAAACAGACCAAAAACTTTTTTTCTCATGAAAAATTAACTCGTTAATTCAGAAAAACAGAGCAAAAAAAAAATTCCATGAAAAATTAACTCGTTAATTCAGAAAAACAGACCAAAAACTTTTTTTCTCATGAAAAATTAACTCATTAATTCAGAAAAACAGAGCAAATTTTTTTTCTCATGAAAAATTAACTCGTTAATTCAGAAAAACAGAGTAGATTTTTTTTTCTTCAAGTGAATGCAATACGCCTCCGTAATATATGTATATATATGTAAATATATATATATATATATATATATATATATATATATATATATTTATTAATAAAGCAAATACTGAGTGAACATCCACTAAGTACAGTAGCTTTGTATAATTAGGTTTCTTATTAAAAATTACAAATATTATCTATTAGCAGGCAACTTGAAAGTTACGTTTAAAATCTCTTAAACGTAACATCTAATTGTGATACTTTTTATTGGAAAATAAAGTGTTACTTTTGCGTTACTTTTTCCTCACCTGTACTGGGCTTGCTTGTTTGTTTTTTAATAAAAATACAAATGTAAAGGCCATTTCACACCAAATTGTTGGATGAATTGGATCATAGAAGGTCAGCAACAAAGACATTGGTTGATAAAGTAAGATTAAATACATAAAGTTTATTTGTATTGTTTAACATATTTAATTGCAAGTGTGCATAATATTTTGAGTTTGCATTTGACTGTTTTTTTTATTTTATTTTGAGGAATACTGAATCTGTTTTTGTGCAATGAGTAAATGCATGCTCACATTTAGTCTAAAACTACAAAAAGCATCATTTTCACACAACGCCTCATGATTTCTCTAAACATGAGGACAGTAGGAGATGTCTATGGAAGCTTGTTTCCAGCACAGAAGGAAAAATAAAAAAGGTAATTGCGACTTTTTATCTCACAATTCTGACTTTTTTTTTTTCCACAATGGGCTATATGCACGCATAAGTTCCGCATTTGACGTAAGGATGCTCGTCCATTTCCGGTTGTGTAGATTAAAGCGGAGGAAAACCGGAGAAAACGGGATTATGGCAGAGTCTTCAATATTTACTGTCCTCCCGTCTTTGAAACGAAACGTACATACGTTTAGATGTAATTTTATATATAGCTATGTTTATTTAATATAATTTTAAAAAGAAGCATAAACACAATGAGGGGTGTCTGTTTTATCTGTTTTTGTGACTAACGTTTCATTAGTATAACCATGGAGTATAAAATTCAATATAAATTCTCGGTATTGCATTGGACTCTATGATAGGCGGAAGTTATCGAGCATCCTTAATCCTTCACCGGAAATAACGCCGTGCATAGAGCCCATTGCGAGTTTACATCTTGTAATTCTGACTTTATTTCTCAGAATTGCAAGATAGTCGCAATTGCGTGTTATAAAGTCGCAATTGTGAGTTATAAAGTCAGAACTGAGAGATATAAATTCAGAATTGATTGATATAAGTCGCAATTGCGTGTTATAAAGTCAGAAATGCATGACATAAAGTTTGCGTGTTGTAAAGTCAGAGTTGTGAGATAAAAACTATTCTGAGGGGGATAAGTTTGTCTTTTTTTTCCCTTTAGAATTGGCCTGATAACTCGCAATTGCACAATCTCACAATTCTGAGAAAAAAGTTGAGATATAAATTTGCAATTATGTGTTATAAAGTCAGAATTGCGAGATATAAACTCGCAATTGTGAGATAAAAAGTCACAATTCAGTCTTTTTTCTCACAATTGTGACTTTATTTCTCAGAATTGCGACTTTATTTCTCACAATTCTGACTTCATATCTCGCAATTGTGAGATAAAAAGTCGCAATTATTTTAATTTAATTTTCTTATTCAGTGGCAGAAACAAGCTTCCATAGATGTCAGTCAATACATGGGAAAACAAAGTACTTACTTGTTTGAAAAAGTAACTACGACAATTTTGTTTTAAGTATAAAAGTAGTATGCTACTTTTCTTGTTACTTGAAAAAAGTAATCTGATTACGTTACTTTTTCACCCGGCGTTTTCTATTACTTTGAAATGCTTCTGAGGGTACTCACACAGGCCTCCTCCTTTATTATCTGCAGGATTCTCTTGGCGGGCAGCAGGAAGTCAATGAAACAGCGCAGGCCGTCGCCGCGGTACTGTCTCTCCACCACGCTGAAGAGCTGCCACAACACGGTCACCGCGCTCACGCTGAACGGAGGGTACAGCGCAGATAGTGTACTCTGAATACAGTGGTCCAACGACTCCGAGTCCTGCGACAAATCACACAATGACAGTCATTCAACTTTTAGGACACATGAAGCATCAGTTTCTGGATTACTAGAAACCAAACCAAATTATTATGGACAGTGGAAATCTGGAGTAAACAATGTCAGCATGTTGTTTTTGGTTTGGTTGGTGAGACTATCGCTGGTCGCAAGTTCAATTCCACCGTTCCCAGTTACAAACACAAAAAGCAGGATGTCAGGAGGTCACGGGACACTGATGAGACAGGAAACACCTGTCGATGTAACGTCATTGACTGGACAATAACAGGCAGGATGGAAAATCCTGTCCCTAATGCAGCACTATATCATATCTGAGGACTTTCCATTCGGATATGATTCCCACTATCCTCCTAGACTAACAAAACCGTGACCTGGGACAGTCAACTTTAGGTGAAACGGGCAGGGTGGCGGACAAAATGAAAATGAATGCGTTTGAGTCAGGGTTATATATACAAGTTATAACTGAAATTAAAACCATTGAAAAAATGCGTTAGTTGAAATAAAATGAACATTAATTGAACTAAGGTAATATAAAACTTATTTTGTTGAAACATTTCTCATTTTAATTTAGCTTAACTTGATGTGCTAAAATAAAAAAATATATAGACATCAATAAAATAAAAACTAATAGAAATGAAAAAGGCATTATAAACCATGTATAAAATTACAATTATAAATAATTTATATGTAATTTATTTGAGAATAATTTATAATTAAATATATTTAAAAATAAATTACATAGCACGCACATATGTGTGTACATTTTTAATTTAAATTATTTAAAATATTATTCGTAAAATAACTAAAAATAAAACTAAATAGACATCAAAATATAATGATATGATATTACACACACACATATAAATAATTTAAATTATAAATATAAATGTATATGATATATATAGATAGAGAGATTGAGTGAGAGATAGATAAAGAATAAACTATTTAATAACTATATTTAATAACTATATACTAAAAGAATTTTGTAGAAAAACTAAAAAATAAAACAAAACTGATTAAAATATATATGGAAAACCCGAGAACTAGTAAAAAATTACAAAAACACAACAAAATTAGTGAAAATAAAACAATTTAAATAAAAGCTATAATAGTATATGAACGATCCTAAAATAACACTGATTTGGGTGCAAGACTATAAAAACTGGATTAGACATCATCATCATGATGGGAAAAGCCCAGGAAAAATCCCCGGCAAAGTAACCAAAAGCTCTCACTTTAACTCTCCCTGTTTGTTCTGCTCTGCTGGCCCTGTATTAGACAATGACAATGTGCCGTCCACATGCCGTGACTCCTCCACAGGGCAGCCATTGTTTCATCCCTCCTGCAGAAAGTCTCTAGGAAACTAAACGGCTCACCCACATTAGTGGCACTGTGGCTCGCAGAGCTCCAGAAATAATCACAGCGCTCAAACTGCAGGGGAGAGTAGAACCGCATTTTGGAGGAAAAGCTAACAATGGGAGGAAAGGCAACAAGATTTCTAACATCGTTCAACGGTACTTTTTTAGGTTATTGTGGCAGGCTACAAAAGTAAGATTATGGATCTGTCCAGCGCCTGACAGGAGCCTCTAAAGCCTCGTGACCCAAGACGGTCAAAATAAACAGAATCAAAGGGCCCTTTCATCACATTTAAATAATAATAATAATAAAATCCACGGCTAGCTGTGCATTAAACAATTTTAACCCTTCCTAAAACGTTAGATTTTTTGACATCTTAATTTCAAAAGGCTATATCTTAAAAGTGATAAAAGATAGATACTTTCTGTAAATTAGAGAAATATTAAGGATGACCCAAAGATTATGTACACTCTAAAAAATTTCTGGGTTGTTTTAACCCAACTTTGGGTCAAATATAGATAAACCCAGCCACTGGGTTTCATTTTTTAATTACATTTTTAACCCAATGTTTGGGTTTGGCTATATTTGACCCAAAGTTGGGTTAAAACAACCCAGCATTTTTAGAGAGTAGGGATTACATTTTCCCATCTAATTTGCATATTATGATGTCATATGGTGGCGGCAATCTTGGATTTTAGAATTTTCATGAAAAGTCACATGTTTAAATGATAAAATGCAGCACTTCTTTCCCCCCAAAATCACCTTCTGTATGCTATATTGCAGAATACTGAATGCTCAGGTATATAATAAGCAGTAAACAAACTGTGTTTTGGATTATCATTTGCCAGCATTGACAACTTAGGCTCATCTTAAAAGCTGTTATTGAGGTTTCCAGCGCAATATTTGAACGAAAGGGTAAAAATTAAGGTTATTTTGACCTTCCAGTCAATCAGAATCGAGTATTTAGACAGACCATGGTATAAATATATAGTTGTACTGTATCTTTCAACATACCATCTGATGTTTATTCGGCGCTGTAACTAAAGTGGAAGAGATGATCAGTTCATGTGCCACTTTACAGCCATCTGTCACATTAAAGAGCACCAAAACTGTATTTATTGTTTTAATTTCACAATAAAATGTACAGAATTTAATAGGGTTGTGAAACGATTAATCGCATCCAAAATAAAAGTTTGTGTTTCTACATAATATATGGTGTATAATTATTTTGTATGTATAAATACACACACATGCATGTATATATTTAAGAAATATTTGCGAGTATATACTTTATATATATTTATAAGGGCTGTCAAACGATTAATCGCAATTAATCGCATCCAAAATAAATGTTTGTGTTTACATAATATATGTGGGTGCACTGCGTATAATTATTTTATATATATATAAATACACACACATGCTTGTATATATTTAAGAAATATTTTCATGTATATAGATTTATATATAATTTATATTATACATAAATATAAATATTTTATAAATAAATAATAATTTTTTCTTAAATATACATGCATGTGTGTGTATTTATACAAAATAACTATACACAGTGCACCCACATATATTATGTAAACACAAACTTTTATTTTGAATGCGATTAATCACGATTAATCTTTTAACAGCCCTAATATTTATAAAAAAATTAATATTATACATATAAATATTTCATATATTAATAACACATTTTTCTTAAATATATACACGCATATGAGTGTATTTATAGATACAAAATATTTATACACACTACACACACATATATTATGTGAACACAAACTTTTATTTTGGATGCTTTTGTTTCGCAGCCCTAAAATTTAAAAGCTAAAATTTAGGAACAAGGCACAAATGATTGCGATTTCTAGATAACAGGCACACTCACATAACAAAGTTTTGTTCAGGCATCAATCACATCACAGACTAACCTTATATTTTGACTTCAAAAATGAATGAATGGGATTTGATCTCCCAAAGTGTCACTAGTGGAGTCTGGAGGGTTGAAGATTTTTACAACATGTTTTAACCTGAAAACTTTTGCATTGGTATAAACTTAAGCTGTATTCAGGACGGCCTGCATATCTGTATCAGTGCGCCCCCACCCAAAACAGCACTTTTAAAGTCTGGGAAGACTAAACACACGGCTTGAAAACAGCGCTGGACGGAGAGCTGGAGATAAGTGAGGCTTTGAAGATGAAAGATAAATAAGAGCGGGCAGAGGGAGAACTTCTGACGCATCTCCATAACCTTGAAAAAGTTATTTCACCTGGCTGAAGCCAGTAAAAGAGCTTTTAATAGCAGCCAAAGCACAAGTGTGGGCTTGGAGGAAGCATGGATGTGTGTGTGTGGTATCTGTGCCTGAATCCGCCCTCTTTGATGGTGTTTATGGCAGATGGTGGAGGTGCTGGATGAGACCTGGCTGGACCTGTAATTATACCGCCTATATTATATGGATTCCAGGTGTTGCTCTGTTCTCTATTAAAACAGACTGACATCCGCTACACGAGGTACAGCCACAGAACCAGCACACTAATGCATGTTTAGCTTTGGTTTAAACTTTAGTCAAACATCTCCACTATTGAGGTTTAGGGATTTGATCACAACCTGCTTCAACTGCAACACGACATCAAACAATCACGCAGCTTGTCGAGTTCCCTTTTTTTTAAGTGATCAGACTAACAAACTGGGGGGAAAAAAATATTTCTTATTTATCCAAGAGGATTTAACAAGCAAGCAACCATCTAAAACACCATAGCAACCACCTAGAACACCATAGCAACCACTCAGACACAACATGTTAGCCTCATATTAACAAGAACCATTCACATTTTCTTTGTAAAAAGCTGCTGTGAAATGTTGTTATATACTAATTGTTAGAAAATACAAGAATTTACTATACAACATGGTTCCCACAACTTTTGATCAATGAATGTCCATTTATATGTATTATCATTCATATAAATACACACAAACACTTACAAATATATGGCAAGACGTGCAAACTAATTGATTAATTCCTTAACATTTTATGAAATAAATTATATTATATAGATTTTATACATGTCCTCAGTGTTGGGTAAGTTACTCTAAAAAAGTAATTAATTAGTAGATACTAATTACCTCAACAGTGTAATTAGATTACTGTACTAATTAATTACGCTCTCTAAAAAGTATTTAATTACTTTCAAAATCCCATATCAATCTCAACCAGCTGAATAATACAAGGATAGACATGAATCAGTTTTAATTCTTTCAAATAAATACTATAAAATTGCATGAATTATCCTTAAACAGACCAAGGTGGAGAAGGTTACATTATAAAAACATACTTTTTAGCATCAGACAATACATTTTGATGTTAAACCCACTATTGTTTACGTCTGATCTCATGACATTTCACACTTTTTTCATATTTTACAATAATTCACACGGATTTGTATGAGTGCGGTAGTACACCTCATAAAATTCATACGAATCGCTGTGAGATCGGATTGATCTATACACAGTATTTACCTCAATTACATCAGAAGTAACTGTAATTAAATTACAGATAAATGAAGAGTAATCCCCCACTTTACACTTTCAAGGGAAAAGTAATTAAATTACAGTAACTAATTACTGTGTTTATATTACTGATTTCTATGACTTTTACAATTTGAAGGTTTCCCCAAGACCGTGGGAACCCTGAGCAGAACACTAAAGATGTTGATTTGACAAATCCTTGACATCACCGCTGCCACTGATGCTCTAATAGACTTGAGGTCCACTTAACCACCTTTTACTGCAGTGCAAACATACAGTAACTAAGCAGGAGCCGCGATTTGCCAAACGAAGCATCTCTAAACGCCAGCCCTTGCAGAGAGCGCTAAACAAACCATGTGTGAACTCCTGACAGTCTGACGGGAAGGGCATCTGTGTCCTTTACTGGGTCAGGAAGACAAAGGCCTCGCGCACCAGCTCTCCAGTGGAGCATGAAGCCACCGCGGGAGTGAAACAGGAGAGGAGACACACACACCTTCTAAATGCAGGTGTCGAAACAGGTTTAATGCATCTATAGAGCTGTCTGTGACAGATGCATGATTATGGAGAGGGAAAACACAACGGGTCGAGATACGCGATGCTGAACTGGGGTTAGCACAGCCAAACGTGTACAGGGTGAAAGATAGTTAGGCCCCAGTCCACACTACTGCGTTTTCGTTTAAAAACGGAGACCTTTTGCTACGTTTGCACCTCCCGTCCACACTAAAACGGGAAAAACGAAGACCTAAAACGGAGAAGTTTAGAAACGCTGCAGCTGCGTTTTGAATCTCCGGAGGGCGTTTTAGTGTGGACGAGACAAAACGGAGAACTTCAGAAACGCTGACGCAGAGGCTGACGCTCGGCTCTATGATTGGGTGTTATCAGTCATGACGTATCTTTCCCTGATTCGTCATTCACTGTTTACACCGGCACGCGCATTGCCCAGTGTTGGTGAATGGTCACGTGATTCGCGTTTTCAGTCATTTTAATGTGGACGGAGATCGTTTCTAATACGCAGATGAAACGCTGGTGTGGACGGAGATCGTATTCGTTTTAATTCTCCGTTTTTAAACGAAAACGCAGTAGTGTGGACGGGGCCTTAGAGTGTTACAACTAACTAGATGCTCAGCAAACGACAACCAATCACAGGCCTCATATTCAAATGATTAAGGCAGTCAGTGGTGGAGGAAGTACTGAATCTCAGTACTTAAGTAAAAGTACAAATACCCAGATAAATATTTACTTTAGTAAAAGTAGAAGTAACACAATGACAACCATACTTAAGTAAAAAGTAAAAAGTACTTTATTTTAAATGTACTTTAAGTATTAAAAGTAAAAGTACTTGCATAACAATTTATTATCTTAATGTCTATTTTGTAATGATTAATAAAACATTTAATTCTAACTCATTCAACCTAATAGCCTACTCCTGTAATTAAGTTCAATAATGATGGAAAAAAATGTCACCATTTCTGAAACAAGCTTGCAATTAGGCAATATACACATCATGCTTATCCTTACTATATAATAACTATGTTTGGCACTAAACGAGATTAATTCATGGTGTAATTATGAACCTCTTGGCTTGCCATAATCCTAACCAAACCAAACATATACTACACACGGTGTGTTTCCTATGCACGTAAAAACAAATTTTCGCGTATGAGTTGCACGATAAACAGTCGTCTGCGTGTGAGACGCATTTAGTGTGACCGGGTTGATATACTGTATCTATGGCAACCAAACGTCACTGGTGAGACAAACGTTCAACGAACGGACGGTCAGATTGCGTTTTGTCAGGGGAAAAACTGATCAGAAAATGTAACGAAAATGTAACAGAAGTTGTAGAAATGTAGTGGAGTAGAAAGTGGAATAATTGCTGCAAAATGTAACGAAGTAAAAGTAAAAAGTATGCACTATTTATTGTACTTAAGTAAAGTAAAGATACGTGAAAAATGTACTTAAGTAAAGTAACGAAGTATTTGTACTTCGTTACATTCCACCACTGAAGGCAGTCATGGAAACACTGCATGCTGTAACAGAAGGTTCAGCGTTTGAGGGGGAAAATTTCAAATTCAATTTCGAATTCGAGTGAAGAAAACGTTTTGTTTGGTTCCACTTTATTTCGATGGTCCACTTTAGATATTCTACTAACTGTAAGTAACTTTGCCACTACATCACTCACATTAGAGTATAGGTTAGGTGTTAGGGTTCGGGTCAGTTAGTTGACTTGTAGTTGCCAAGTCAGTATAAATATCTGTTGAGAAGCATCAAAATAAAGTGTAAGCAAAGATTAAGCAGACAGTCTACTAATGACAGTTAGTTGACATGCATTTGCAAAGTTACTTATAGTAAGTGGAATGTCTAAAGTTGAGCATTGAAATAAACCACCGTACAGTCCATTCGGTGTAAACATGATAATACAGTTGGCAATATATAATATGAGGATGCACAATTCTAGAACTTTTATGTAAACAGGACGCATGTTGCGTTTGTCCAAACAATGACAACGAGAGCGAAAATATGCAAATAAGGATGTTAACCCACGGTTTAGGTGTGTACAGCTTATGAATACCCAGGATTAGTTGTTAAAATTATGAGATAAGTGAAGCAAGATAACCTAACTCAAGTGCGATACACACACACATATATATATATATATATATATATATATATATATATATATATATACACACACACACATATATGAAGAGTTCAGATGCAAAAGCCTCTAAGTGCCATTTGAAATTTTCTTCTAAAATGATCATTTTTATCAAGCTTGCTAAGTGAAATTACTGAACTTAAATATACAAGCTTGATAAAAATGGTCATTTTAGAAGAAAATTTCAAATGGCACTTAGAGGCTTTTGCATCTGAACTCTTCATATAGTAGGGCTGGGCAACGATTAATCGTGATTAATCGCATCCAAAATAAAAATTTTTGTTTACATAATATATGTGTGTTTGGTGTGTATCATTATTTTGCATACATATATACACACACATGCATGTATATATTTAAGAAATATTTGCATGTATATACTTTATACATATTTATACATAATTAATATTATGTATTGTGTATAAATAAATATTTGATATATTAAGAACACATTTTTCTGAAATATTTACATGCATGTGTGTGTATTTATATATACAAAATAATTATACACACCACACACACATATATTATGTAAACACAAACTTTTATTTTGGATGCGATTAATCGCGATTAATCGTTGCCCAGCCATATAATGAAAACATACAGTCTTTCTGAATAATATTCAATATAATTATTATAATAAAAACATCTATTATTATATCATTATTATACAATAATTTTCATATATATATATATATATATATATATATATATATATATATATAAACACACACACACATGTATGATGTTTTAATATATGATTTTTGATTATGTAAAAAATATATATTTTTAAATATTTTATTATTATTTACTTTAACCATTATAATTAATATTCCTTTTCACATCTTTATGACGCAGGCAATGTGTGTTTACAAATACTTTCTTATAGGAGTTCAATGTGAATCAATTTCAAGGTGTATGTGTGTTAAGCTTACAATGAATAATTGCAAATATTAAAATGCCATCAGCCGAAATGCCTAAATCCATCCGTTTGAAAGAAGACGAGTCCTGTTCACGGCGCACCTGATGTGACTGGCAGCTGTCGGACAGGTTGACGTCTACAGATGGAATGTGCATTGACTCATGGGAGGACAAAAGCGACACGCAGCTGCTCTCAAACAGGTTCTATAGTGAATCTATGAGCGATTACAGCATGATGACAGAAACACACCGTAAACAAATCCTGCATCAGCTCTCAGGGCTCACACACACCATAAACCTGCTGTGACATGGCAAATTATGGTTTCAAAGGTAATTACCAGAGGAGTTAAAAGTGCTCTAATTGAGGGATCAATTCAAGACGCCGCTCCCATGATGTGTGGATTACTGCACAAAAGCCCAAGCCGAGTCCTAATGCCACTCATTACCAAGCGAACTACTTCCACAATATTAGAAGTGATTTAAGTCAACACAAAAAAACAAAAAACAACCAACTATATATCAATATGTCAACAAGTCACTATCAATAAAAGCCTCTCTTAAATAAATAAATGTGAATATAGATACCGTCAGTGCTTTCTGAACTGAGCTCATTTTAATGAAGTTTGCATCATAATTTTCCTGTTTAATACTGTAAAGCTGTTTAAAGCACTACAGAAACAAAGGGAACTAAACTCCCTCAACACTAGAAAACGAAACACTTTCCACACAACACCAGCTTCTCTAAGGAAAAACTGTTTTCCTGTTTGATAGGACCATCACAATCCCAATGGAAAAGTGATTAATTTAAAGTTTAATAACATCCTTTTCCAAAGCGTAATCATCCCCATGGTTTGGAAGGAGGGCGTCCGATGTAACACGCTTACCTTTATACTCAGGTAATTATCACAGCTCCGCGACTTCACTCTGGAGTGCATAGTGCTCAGTGTCCGCATTCAAGATAGAAGAAAAAAACATAAATATGCCAAATAAATAAACAGGTTTAGTTGATTAATCCAGTGTAAGTCCATGCACTGAGGGACACGGAGCGCGTCAGGTCCTCTGCACCCATGACTGCGTCAGCTGGAGTCTCTCGGCTCTAATGGGACATCTGAGAGAGAGGCAAACAGCGAGCTCGGCTACGGCCCTCCTCCCGGCTGGATAATGCATACTGATGCAATTTCCTTTAGCACTGAGAAAACACACAATCTGAGCTGCACACAAACCACAACAACACCCCCGGTCCACAACTGCCCTGCAGGGGAACAAACCTTTACTACCCCCTACTTTAGACTGGCCAAAGCCTCCCCCTCTCCTCCTCTTTGTCCTGACTAAACAAATGGACTAGGGTTTCAGTTTATGCTGTCGCTTTTGTAAAAGAAGGAGGGGGGAAAAAAAGAAAAAAGAAGACATCAGCATGCCATTGGTGGCTCAGGTCAATCACTTACAATAGTGCTGCTCTAAATCTTGTCTGAGAAATGGCTAATCCCAAAAACTAAAGCTGACAACACAAAGTCGAAAGGTTCAAAAGAAACAAAAAAACTGCTTTGAAATTCGTGTAACACTTCACTTGAATGCATTTTAAAAAGTAGCTTCAATGCATTAATTGTGCCTTGTAATGTATGATTTCATGGATAATTCAGCTATAAATGCATTAAATCACAAGACAAACAACCAATTTCAGAAGTAATGAATGGACTTCAATGGGGTCCAAAAGGTTTAAGGTCCAAATGAGAGTTTCGGTGCAGCTTCAAAGGGCTTTAAACGACACCAGACGATGAATAAGGGTCTTATCTTGTGAAACGATCAGTCATTTAAGAAATAAATAACAAAGTTTAAGTTTTATAAAGCCTAGTTCACACTACGTGATTTTAAGCCCGATTTAAGCCCGATTTGCAAATCGTTGAGTCGCCGACAAGTCAGGGTGTTATCGCGTGCAAATCGCGGGCGATTAGCGGACGATTAACGCTCGCCAATCCGTTAGTGTGAAAGAGCCAACAACGCACCAAAGACAGCTCGCAGACACCTCGCAGACAGGTCACCGAGCTCAGAAAAATATCTAGCATGCTAGATATCTCGAGCAGTCGCGCGACTCAATCTCAGTGATGTCATGAGTACAGCCAATCATAGCAATGCATGGGTTGAGGACACCAGGTAAATCTTACTTTTTCTTTTCTTTTTTGCATATTTTTTTCTCAGAGCAGATCGTCGAGCAAACAGTGTGCAGCACTAGTTTCTGTCTGACGTCCATATTCGCGTGTTGTGTTCTTCTCTGCAGTTTCGCGTCATTTCTGGTTCGTTTTATTGCGTGGTTTTTCGTGACAAAACATGGTTTCTAGACCAGATAGAATCGTGTTGATGTCAACTCGTTATTTGTTTGATTATTTTCAGGATTTAGACCGTATTATAGTACTGAAACAGCTCTAATTGAGTCACAAATGATATGCTCTTATCATCCGATCGTGGTTGTATCTCTATGTAGTGCGTTATCAACTCGTGTAGTGAGTTACCTCCTGTTGTGGATCAATCACGTTGTGTTGTGTGGTGTGAACAGCTAAACAACTTGAACACTCATGATTTCACTGAGAGCAAGTCATGTAGTGTGAACTGCACAGTTCAGCCCGACATTTTAAAATCATGTAGTGTGAACTAGGCTTAAGCACCCTTGCTCTGTTCTGTGATGCGCGTTCATGACTCTCCTGATCAACGAACGAATCTTTTTTCGAGTCATTTGGTTCATTCAACTAACGAAATGACTCGAAAAAAGATTTGCTAGATAAAACCCTTATTCATCGTCTGGTGTTGTTTAAAGCCCTTTGAAGCTGCAGTGAAACTCTCATTTGGACCTTGAACCGTTTGGACCCCATTGAAGTCCATTATATGGAGAAAAATCCTGGAATGTTTTCATCAAAAACCTTCATTTCTTTTCGACTGAAGAAAGAAACACATGGACATCTTGGATGACATGTGGGTGAGTAAATTATCCACAAAAGTGTGTGTTTTTTTAAAGTTGTATCTGTTGGCATTTGAATTTTTTTATTAACTAACATTAAAAAATGTTAATAAAAGATGTAAAAAAAAATATGTTGCTCATTGTTAGTTTATGTTCCTGTGTAGCTAATGCATTAACAAATGAGACCTTAAGTAAGACTAATATCTAAATCATTAAACCGGAACTGACACAAAATCATATTTAGGTTATCTAAACCCAAAAAATGTGAAACAATTTGGATTTTGATTTTCTTGTACACAAGTGTGTTAATTGCACTTAAATTGAAATATTGAGTATGTTAATTCACAATCTGATTAGAAAGCAGATGAAGAAAAGTTCATGATTATCTGCAGGTTTCGCTGCGTGTGTGTGTGTGCCACACCTGTGCTGAGCGTGCGGAAAGCATGGACGTGTCTGTACACTGCGACGGAATGTGTAACTCCAAACATGTCAGAGTCATCCATTACCACCCGAAACATCTGTCAGACCTGAAGCACACACACACACTGAGGAGAGAGATCATGTAAACCCAAGAGAATCACATGAAATGACTGTTAGTGCACAGAGGAGCGAGTGTATATGGGTAATCGTGTTAGGATATATTTAGAAGAGCTGAATTCTTTACACATAGCACTAGTCACTGTGACACACCTCAGAGATTTGCAAGGATTTAAGTCCAGCTTTAGCTGATCTCACAATGTGTTTTGTGATTATTTGCCACAGTTTATCATAATCTTGTCATCTGAATCTAAATGACCTTATGACCAATTTAAAGGGACACTTTCAACTCTCTAAAGATGAATGTGTATTTAAAATGGGTCATTTATGTAGAAGAAGTGTGAAATTATTTTTGAATTTGGAGCTTTCTAGACTGAGAAAAGCCAGAAAATGGATTTTTGGCTTATGTGGATGAAAGACAACAACTCCCAGAATGCACTCAGGAGGCCGCACGCCTGACAGAGCGCAGTAGTTAAACAACAAGTCTAGGCTACTAGTGAGTCTCCGTGATGAGTCTGCCTGAAAATGTGTTTCGAGATCGCCCAAAATGTCCATCAACCAAAATGTTGTGACTGTAGTCTTTAGCCGCTGGACAAAAAATCCTCCGATGATGCAAAATGACCATTTAAAGACAAAAAACACATAAATCTCTTGTCTCAGGGGGTTATGCGAGTGGAAAGCACGGTAATTTGAAAATACTACAGGTTTTCTACTAATATAAAGCCTAATGTGAAATATCCCTTTAAGCAATTATTAAGCAGTCTCAATTTTCATGCAGCTCTTTTTCATTCAACATCAGTTAATAGTGACGTCTTACACTAAAATCACCATACAAGTCAAAAACTTGATTCTGTTGCTCTCACAAACCTGTCGTATGACTTGGAATATTCTATTGCGTACCTATGGTGTTTTTTGACATTTTTTATCATCAATGGTCACTAGTCACTACGATACGACTGTTATATGAAAGATACGCATTCACTTTTATGCATTTGGCAGATGCTTTTATCGAATAGCAAAGTCTACATTTGATTAGTTGCACTTCTTGGGAATCAATCCCATGATCTAGCTCTACAGTTTGAGCAAAGGGAACGCATCAAGACTCAAAAAACAAAAAGTCTCATATCGTGTTCCACATAAAAAAACCTTACAGATTTGAAACAACAATGACAAACAGCAGCTAAACAGTAAGCAGTAAAGCACCAAGCTCAAGCACAAAGCAAGAACTGATCAAATGTAAAGATTTTGGATAAAAGTGTCTGCCAAAAATAAATGTACTAATAAAAATGTCTCACCATATTGAAATTGCACAACATAAATGATTGAACAACAAAACAAAAACGGAGGAAATGCCTCTGGTATCTGATTGGGGTATTTAATAAACACTGAGCTAGTATCTCTTCAGGCATCCAGTCTAATGATAATTCATCCTATTCTCCACTAGAGGGCTGTTCTTCACACTGCAGGTCAAGCCTGGACTTGTTTAGCACAGGAGCACAGTGTGATTTCAACTTCATACTTAACAGATCATTAAATGTAATTACCAAACTCCTGCTGAAGAGACCAAGTACAAGATCCACCCGAACAAACAGAATCAAACACACTCTAAACAATGCTGGGTTGTGTGAACCCAAATTTGGGTCAAATATGGACAAACCCAAATGTTGGGTTGAAAATGTAATTTAAAGTTTTAACCCAACTTCAACTTTCACTTTCAACTGTAATTTTTTTAATTGCATTTTTAACCCCAAATTTGGGTTTGCCCATATTTGACCCAAATTTGGGTTGAAACAACCCAGCATTTTTAGAGTACACACACACTTTGGTGCTCCCAAAAAATGTCTTGATTATTCTCAGACCAGGTTTTCAAACATGTATTACAGACAAACATGGAGCGCACAACCTATCTTGGGTTAAGAGGTAAAGTATCTCTAAACAGTAGCTGGTCTAATCTATAATCCCTGCTTTGGTACACCAAGCCGTTTAATTCAAGGCTGTGTCACACTCAACCAACAACAAAAATATGATCCATTACATTAAGTTAAAGTCCTGCTAAACCAGTATGTGTTATGTTCCCGCTCGCTCACAGAAGCATAATGAACATTTCTCCACAGGTACGGTATGATGAGGAATAAACACACACACAACATCAACATCAGTCACGTTGTTTCCTGTTTTCCAAAAGCGGCAGCTGAAAATATCTCAAAATATGTTCTTCGAACGTAGAAACCCTATTTTGTGAGATGGTAAAAAACAGATAAGGCCATCCCCAGTGACAGCCACCATCTGATAACACCACCAACACAAATTAGTCTGCAGCACTCCTCGCTTTCCCATAATCATAACTCAAGTGTGCGACAGATAACCTGTGTCCACCGTGACCTACAGCTCTGTGAGGAATTAATGTGACTTGCCAACATTTTAATCCGTCTTCTGAAGAGAATCAGAAACATCATGGCTATATTTCACACTCAAATCTAAAGAAAGAATATTTGGGTTGTTATTAAAGGGGTGGTATAGTTTGATTTCACTTTTCATTATATCTGTCAGTCATATAATGGAGGTCTATGGTCACCACCTCAAAGAGCATGCACAGAGAAGTCCAGATTAAACATGATTTAATGACTCGTAAATGTAAGTACACATTGATGGCCTAAGACACCAAACGAGCGGTTTGTGTGAGAAAACGAACAGTATTTATATCGTTTTTATCTCTTGTAATCACAGTCACGTCCAAGTGATCTGAGGGCGAGGGCGCTTCGGTTTGCGCTCGTTGCATACATGTTGATAACCGCTCGTTTCGTGTCTTAGGCCATCAATGTGTACTTACATTTATATTTGGACTTCTCTGTGCATGCTCTTTGAGGTGGTGACCATAGACCTCCATTGTATGACTGACAGATAAGAACGGTTTGACCTAAAAATATCAAAATTGAAAATACTGTGGAAAAAAAGACACCTACATCTTGGATGCACTTGAGGTAAGCTAAAACATATCAGTTGTCATAAACCCTTAAACATGCATAAACCCTATTTCATATTTATGACACATGCCAGTCTTATGCACACCCCTTCAAGTAAAGTGTTACCGCATATTTTGAGATGGCATGAGTGTCTCTATGATTGACAGATGTGGCGTGCGCTGACGAAAGATGCGGGTCAGTTTGACATCAGAGTTTGCCGAGGAGAGGAAGCCCGAATGGGACTGTCCTGCACACACACACACACACACACACACACACCCACGCTCACCCTGCTGTGGAATGTGACACCCTGATCTCACTGCAGGCCACCCGCGCTTTACTGCGACACTTCCTGATGACCTCGTGGCAAAAACACTGACACCAGCAGTGATGAGAACTTTTAGAGAATCTGCGATCATCCGCTGACAGAAGTTATACGTCTAAATGAAGAGTTCAGATGCAAAAGCCTCTAAATGCCATTTGAAATTTTCTTCTAAAATGACCATTTTTATCAAGCTTGTATATTTAAGTTCAGTAATTTCACTAAAATGACAATTAATAGGTTATCTTCATTGCCATTTAAGTGAAATTACTGAACTTAAATATACAAGCTTGATAAAAATGATCATTTTAGAAGAAAATTTCAAATGCCACTTAGAGGCTTTTGCATCTGAACTCTTCAAATACAACACAGGCCATAGGAAGGAATCATCACACACACGAGATCTCTTTAAGACGTTGATTATTTCTCTAGAGTAAACTATAGTAATGCACTCATACACAGGTCAATTTAATTAATTATCATTGCCATTTAAGTGAAACTACTGAACTTAAATATACAAGTTTGATAAAAATCATCATTAAAGAAGAAAATTTCAAATGCCATTTAGAGGCTTTTGCATCTGAACTCTTCATATACACATACACATATGATGCAATTAAAAAAATAAATCTGTTTCCCCGCAACGCAGCAGACTATAAACAATCCTTTCTAAAGTTTAACACAAGGTACAGCACTTACAACAGCAATACGACACAAATGTTCAACAAATCATTAAATATTACTAGCAGTAATAAACTGAACACACAATTCATCAGCCAGGTAACTGGTTTATAAGCTCCGAACAGGACTCATCCGATCAAACTAATCAAATAAGCCAGATTTGATCCATCAGCTGCTATTAATATAAAATATCAAGCAGAATTTACTCACTACATGCAGCGGACAGTGTGTGTATCCTCTCTAGATCCAGTAGATGCGAGTCTGCAGACGTCATGCAGAGAGAGACATTAGTGCTCTGAGCACCTCACACGGCCTTGAGAAAACACACACACACACACACACACAGTCTGGGAATCAAGTTTTCTCTGCTGTGGGAGTGACCGGCACAGACAGAAGCCTGATATCAGACGGACACAACTCGACCAAGGACGCAGATCCGAGTTTGTATTGTGTATTTTGAGAAACAGACTCAGAAACACATCATTATTTCTTAGAAGCTCTTCTTCTGTAGCTAATGGAGTTTCATTTAAGTGTGTCAGAAAGACCATTTTGCACAAGAGAGACATTACTTGAGATTACCTGAGCTTTTTGTAAGGAGAAAATCTGAGAAATTGCATAGGTGATTTTTCCTTCATAGTCTAAACCAATTTGAGTGTGTGTTGTGTATTTTGGGGAACAGACTCAATATTGCTTAAGGGTTGCTCAATGTACACTCTAAAAATGGCTGGGTTGTTTTAACCCAACTTTGGGTCAAATATGGACAACCCCAGCCATTGGGTTACATTTTTTAATTACATTTTTAACCCAACGTTTGTGTTTGTCCATATTTGACCCAAAGTTGGGTTAAAACAACCCAGCTATTTTAGAGTGTAAGTTTAATGTAAGCGTCTCAGATGACTATCCTACAAATAACAACAGAAATTTTGAAATGTTTTCTGAAACTGTACACATGAGATGAGACACATGGGACTGAGAAGCAGGAGACTCTCTAATAATCACATTTCTATCTATTAAACAATTGAAATTGTTGTTTTTTCTACACAACTTTTAAAAGAATTAAAAACAGAAACAAATGGAGTCAACTTCATGCCAATTTTGAGATATTTTCTGAATCTGTAGATAAGACATGATGAGAGATTACAGTTTTTTTTAAGAGAAACATTTACATTTATTCATTTAGCTGACGCTTTTATCCAAAGCGACTTACAACTGCTATATATGTCGGAGGTCGCACGCCTCTGCAGCAACTAGGGGTTAAGTGTCTTGCTCAGGGACACATTGGTGTCTCACAGTGGATTCGAACCCGAGCCACTCACACCGAAGGCATGTGTCTTATCCACTGCGCCATAAGCACAAGATACAGTTTGTTGAATTTAAGCATATTTGTCTACAATATTCTTCCTAACCAGGTCCGATCCGAATGTGCATTGTGTATTTTGGGAAGCAGAACGTCAAGAATAAATGTAGATTCAGAAAACACACACCGACCCGCAGTATGTCCTTCTATGGGAACTACTTGACCTCCCAGTCAAACAGTGTTTAGACCACATGGAGATAATGGGAGAGGCTCGAGGGTTTATATTTAACCACACTTTCAGTGTTTGGCGAGGACAGACTCAAACATTCATCAATCTCAGTCGCAAACAATCAGTCTCAACGATGCAGCTAATAGATGGTCATTAAAAACAGACACCCCGTCCCACAGCTGGACCGGGACACGCGGCTGAAAATATCACATTGGCTTTTTTTTGTTCAGTATTCCATACAAGATCTGGATATTTAAATATTTGCTCTTTTCAATCAAAGAAACCATTTAAAACAGCTAAATTGAATCAAAATATTTCTTTTAGGAATAGAGGAAAATGTCCTGGTTTAAGTCAGGAGAATCTTTTATCTTTTATAAACATATCTTATGAAAAAGAAATTACTGGTGTGCATCTAGAGACAAAACAATGAAATGCAAACATGCATTTTAATCCGACTTAAGACAGACTAGACTTAAATGCATAACAATATTACTTAATCTTAAAGTACTTAAATCTCGAGTACTTGTTTGCAAGTAGACAGCAACAATAATTTATGAAAGTTAAGAAATGGCTTAGTTATAATTGCATGGTATTATCACGAATGGGTTTCTTCACTTTAGTGGTTTGTTGCAACCGGCTGCAGATTTCTATATTCTGCTTAGTTTACTGTTTTCATGCCAGTGATATCAACTATTTCACATAAACACGCCCCTAAACCACATGACAAAAAATAAATAAAAACTGTGATCAGACCCATTTTTCATTTGAATAATAATTTCTGTCGTTCATCATAACGAATGAATCTTTTTTTGAGTCATTTGGTTCATTCAATGAACAAAATGAACAAATTGACTCGAAAAAACATTCATTCATTTTGATGAACGAGTTCGAACTGGAGAGTCACGAACGCGCATCACAGAACAGAGCAAGGCGAGCGTTTGTGCTTATAAAACTTAAACATTTTTATTTATTTTTTAAATGAGCGATCATTTCGCTAGATAAGACCCTTATTCATCGTCTGGTGTCGTTTAAAGCCCTTTGAAGCGGCACTGAAACTCTCATTTGGACCTTGAACCGTTTGGACCCCATTGAAGTCCATTATATGGAGAAAATCTTGGAATGTTTTCATCAAAAACCTTAATTTCGTTTCGACTGAAGAAAGAAAGACGTGGACATCTTGGATGACATGGGGGTGAGTAAATTATCAGCAAAAGTTCTTTTAAAAGTGAACTACTCCTTTAAAATGATTTGTTTTTACCACGGTTTCCTTTGCTTCCAATGGTGTAGTTGCAGTATTTACCAGCAGGGGTTAACGGCCAAAACTAACCAGCCAAACCTCAACACCCTGGGTGGGCAGTTCTTCATGCTAACTGGCAGTCAAGCGTCTGGCTACATGAAACTACATTTTACACCACTGGTTTGGAATAATCAAGATTTTTTTACAACTAGTCTCTTCTGCTCACCAAGGTTGCATTGATTTGATCACTAATACAGTGAAAACAGTAATATTGTTAAATATTATTACAATTGACAGTGTGAATATATTTTAAACTAATTTATTCCTGTATTTTCAGCATCATTACTCCAGTCTTCAGTGTCACATGATCCTTCAGAAATCATTCTGATATGCTCTAATATGCATTTCTGATTATTATGTTGTTGAAAACAGTTCACAATATTTTTGTGGAAACGGTGATGCATTTTGTTTCAGGATTCTTTGATGAATAGAAAGAACAGCATTTTTTTTTATAGAAATCTTTTGTAACATTTTAAGTCTTTACTGTCACTTTTTACATCTTACTTGGTAATAAATATTTCCTTGGCAGCAAAGAGTGATTTCTGAAGGATCATGTGACACTGAAGACTGGAGTAATGATTATCACAGGAATAAATTACAATTTAAAATATAGCACAATAGAAAACACTTGTTTTAAATTGTAATAATATTTCACAATATTGCAGTTTTTACAGATTTTTGATCAAATAAATGCAGTTTTGGTGAGCAGAAGAGACTTCTCTCTGACCAGTAGTGTCCATGGTGGCTCATCATTCGCACCTGTCACGCAGCCGACCCCTGCCGAGCGTGTGTGTTCAGACATACTGACCTGGGAACACAAAGCACACTGTCTTCTCTATACCGTAAGCACAGGTGCTTGGAGAACCCGAGGGTTCACGTTACACAAACACACACACTCATGTGATATCAGCTGAGGTTTGACTCTGGGAATGTGATCCAACACACAGGCCAAATGGAGAAGGAAAACTACCTTGACCCAAACGCAGAGTTCAGACGTGAGGTTAAAGGTCAGTAAACACAGCTTGTAGTCACAAAATAACTGTGTCAAAATGAACATCTATGAAGAAAAGCGCAACTCTAATCTTACCCATAACATCGGGAGAAGCCTTAGTTTCTGAAAGCCATGCCAAGTCCGACACACTTTGAATATTAGTGAAGCAAAAAATAAAGCAGAAAAACATTTATGCTACTGTTGTTTTTGTTAAACTAACTGCAAATTGTAACACTTTACATTAAGATTTCATTTGCTAACATGAGCTAATAAGGAAACTTATTACTTCTCAAGTACTTTTACCAACAAAATTTACCAACACATTATTAAAATCAAATGTTGTTTCTGTTAATATTATTAAATCAATATGAGTTGACATGAACTAACAATTAACTAACGTCAAACGATTAATAAATACTGTAAGAAATGTATTTCTCATTGCTAGTTAATTCATTAAAAAATGTTAACTAATGGGACCTTATAAAGTGTTACCGTAATTTTTAAGAAAATATCTGGCTAACATGTGAAAGCAAAGGATCTTGTTCAGTGTAATCTTCCCTTTTTCACTTTGTGGACACAATAAATATGCATTCAAATGTTTTAAAGATGTTAATAGACATGCAAATAAAAAATAAAAAAACACAAAATATCCCAAGAAACTCAATGGATATCTCTGAAAAAGACATGCTGGAACAAACTAGCACAGAAGTCTACAGGGTTATACTCTAGTTAACTGAGACTAAATATATATATATATATATATATAATTATATATTTTCCTACTTGAAATAAAAATACATGAAATGAATGTTCAGTTTAGTTTTATTTCAGCTAATTGCTAGTCACATTTCTGTGGCTTTCTCGTTTTAGTTTAAATTGAAGTACTAAAATAACCAAAACTTAAATAAAAATGAATAAAAGCTAGACATTTAATAAAAATGTCAAAAAATGCTCAAGCTTAATGAGCGCTCACCTTCTCGTGTCCGTTGCCTCACAGTCGTCTGATCCGGAGCGCTGGACTGTGCTGACAGCTGTCTAACCAGAAAACACACGCCACATGTTTCATCACTCACTCCGGCTGGCCTGAGGATAACATCAAACCTCAAATAAGTCTTCAGTGGGGCGGGACGCTCTCGGATAATCTGTTTATTCCATCTTTCAGTGTTTCATCGCAGTATGACTGTGCCAAAGCCTTGAAGAGCACACTTCTAGTTACTATACAACATGATCTTGAGAAAAACCACAAGGTCACATTCTTAAAAAAGATGGGGTTGGTTTACTTTAACCCAATTTTGGGTCAAATATGGACAAACCAAGCCGTTGGGTTACATTTTTAACCCCTTAACTGTCACCCCCCCTTTTTGAGAATGGGGGTTAAAATGCACTATTCACACTTAAATGGTTGTAATTCAAGAATGCTTTGGAATATATACCCAAGTTTGGTCTTGTTTTAAAGGAAACACTCAGCAGATTATTGCTGAAGTGAAAACACTTAAAAAAATTAAATTATGAAAAAGTTATGGAAGTTTAAATTCACAGTAAATCAAATATACTGTATTATATATTTTTTATTTTATATAAAATACTGTATATATTTTACAAAATATTTTTTACTCTAAAATTACTATAAAATCAAAGCCATAAATCTAACCAAGTTATGTTCCAAATTTGAAGTTGATATCACAAAAATTGAAGTTCCCATGAGATGTTGTTTAGGCGTAGTACCAAAAATAGCCACCGGGTGCCATTGAATACCATTGAATTTAGTTGTATACATTCTGCCTTAACAAATTAATAAATTTCTGTCCAAATATCAATTTTGTCACAAAATTTGGAACTTTGAGACTCAGACCTTTCTGGCAATATGTGTTTTGTCAAGGTTAGAAAAGGTTTTGATAATAAATTATGAAATATAATGATGCCCAAAAGGGGAGGAGCCTGATAAAATAAGTACGGTTTCTATGGTAACGCAATGTTCAACTATAAAACGGTGTTCACAGGATGAATTCTGAGTTTATAAGCTTTCAAATGATACCTAATTTATGATAACTACTAAAATATGTGATATAATAAAAAAGGCGATAAAAAAAATTCTATTATATTTTAGAGGATACTATATTATAATTTTTAGAGGATAATATTATATTATATATTTGTATTTTTATTGAAAAATACTAGATTATGTTTTATTATGAACTTTTAGCATAAAAAAACAGAAGTTTCAATGATTAAAAGTGGGTGCATGTGACAAAGGTCAAAAGTGGGTGTGACAAAGGTCAGACCTCCTGTTATGATGCAGATTTTTTGATGCGCACTCTTGTCATAAATTCATCAATTACTCTTCCTACATAATTTGTAACACAAAACAGGGGTAGAATATTTATTTAGAAGTCTTAGACCTTTCCAACAATATATATTTTTTCATAATTAGATTAAGATTTAATAGAAATATAGTGAAGTAAAGTTAGGCGTCCCGGTACCGGGACGGTGACAGTTAAGGGGTTAAATTCCAGTTTTAAATCCAATGTTTGGCTTTGTCCATATTTGACCCAAAATTTTTGGAGTGCATCAGAACGGTAAAGCAAGCATGCTGGATGTTAATCCTCCTCACATATTCAATATAGCAAAATAAGTGCACACAATTCATTTTCGGTAGATCATTTCACAAATTTCGTTCATACACTAAAAATGCTGGGTTGTTTTAACCCAATTTTGGGTCAAATATGGACGAATTCAAACATTGGGTTACAAAATGTAATTTAAAAAAATGTAACCAAATGGCTGGGTTTGTCCATATTTGACCCAAAATTGGGTTAAAACAACCCAGCAGTTTTTAGAGTGCACTACCATATACAACAGTAAGCCTACTTAGACAGTATGCGATTGATTTCAGACACACCGAATGACACTTTCATTTCGGGTTCATTTTCAAACGTTTTGGATGATGTTGATAGTTAATTTAATAATGGAATAAAGTGGTTATTCTGCTAAATGGGACATTCGTGTGAGCTGACTTCAGACAACCACAAATAATGAGCTTGAGACCAGTTGGTTAAAATGATTTTAAAAAGTGTCTCAGAAAAGTAAAAACCTTTAGCATCAGGTGTTTGCAGATGCCACTTGTTTTGATATTTTGTACGGTAGCACTTTATTTTACAGTCCTGTTTCCCATGTACATACTATGTACTTATTACAGTAATTACAATACCTGGGTAATAACTAGGTACTAATGCTGCGTTCATGCGCTATGGCAATTATGGTAAATACCAAAAGCCGACGTGGAAAATGCACATGAACACCCCCTCATGTGGTATTTACCACTGGGCATCTCGTAGAATATTTTTATGGACGAGTTGTGATAACCTTTGACCATTTCAAAATGGCGGAGAGGACCGCGTGAGTCGTGAATGGTAAAAGAATTTATGTACTATTCATGATCTAGAAAATATACAGCATATTATTTACCTTTTTTTTTTACCTATTTTTTTTGCTGTTGCAATCTAAAATAGTTTTAGCTAAATAACAGGTCTGGATCTCCATCTTTTTACAACATTACGACAACAAAAGCACTTGAACGCAACACACTAGTCTGTGTTTGCGTTCACTGCCTCTGTATGTGTAAATGTATACACATCCATTCAGAGGTTTGGGGCCAGTAAGACTTTGTTAATGTAATGAATACTTTTATTCAGCAAGGATGCATTAAATTGATCAAAAGTGACAGTAAAAACATGAACTAACAGCTTGCTCCAGCACAAACCCTCTTTTGGTGTTAAAAAACTACTGTCAGGATTTGCTAAAGACACGCAGTGAGAAATGAGCGCTGGAAGGCATGGACAGGGTTATTTTAGAGGCTGATCTTATTGATTTTGCATTTGTAGGAGATTCCCTTTCAAATGCAAAATGTATGTGAGGAGAGTATTTAAATGAATCATGCGAGTGATTTACTAAGGTTGGCACTCGTCAATTCACTGGGTTTTGCGTCATCATTTAACGCCCCAAAAAAGCACGTCTTAAACCAGATTCTAATTTGCGCTGCTGTTGGTAAATTGTGCTGGTCATTATGGAAATTATTCGGCTGTGTCTGTGTTCTTTAACGTGTGTGTCGTCAGTAGATCAACGTCGCTTTTATGGGATTACACTTCGATACTAATTTTCCCTGTTTAGTAAATATGTCCCTTATAATGTTACAAAAGATTTCTATTTCAAATAAAAGCTGTTTTTTAACGTTCTATTCATCAAAGAATCCTGAAAAACAAAACACATAGTGAGTAGAAGTTTCAAAAACGTTACAAAAGCTTATGAACAGTAGTCTGACCATTGGAACACACACACACACAGATGAGACCAGATGTCAGGCTCTTTTGTCACATGGATTACAGGAAACACTCAGCAAACACCTGCAGGTGTGCATTCCACACAAGGGCAAAACTAGACCAAACTCCTCCTCCATATCAATAAAAACCTGTCAGAGCGTTACAGACCACCAGTCAGTGGCGTAATGGACTCATTCACACAAAAACTGCATTATTTATTCAACCCTCATGTCGTTTCAAACCCCTTGAACACATTCATGAATCTACACTTCATAGTAACAAAAAGGGCAATCATATCAGATTTGACAAAATGCATGTTAATATTTGCTATTCAATCAAAACCTTACCCAGCCCGCATCTCATTCTCCGCTCCACATTCAAACAATGACGTCAAACCTAAAGTTTGGATTTCTATGAAACATGAGTGAATAATGACATCGTTTTCATTTTTGAATGAACTACTAATTAAAAAAAAAAAAAAAAACTTAAAAAAAGAAAAATCCAACACTCAAAAAAATGCTGGGTTGTTTTAACCCAAATGTGGGTCAAACATGGACAAACTCAAATGTTGGGTAAAAATGTAATTTCAACATTTAACCAAATGGCTGAGTTTGTCCATATTTGACCCAAAGATGGGTTAAAACAACCCAGCATTTTTTTGAGTGTAAATGTAATACAACTTACATGCATTTTGGATTACAGAGTTTTAAGATAAACTAATAAACTAATTTTTCAGTCATACATGAGATGTTAAACTTTTTTTTAAGCAAGGTTTATATATTTATCTTATATATTTAAATTCTGGGTTGTTTGGGTAAAATATGGACAAACACAGCCATCGGATTACATTTTTACATTATATTTTCAACCCAATGGCTGGGTTTGTCCATGGGTTAAAACAACCCAGCATTTTTTAGAGTGTAATTTCTTTCAATCTCACACATTTGAAATGAATATTGCTTGTTCCACATCTTAACCCTTTTAAACTTAATCAATTTGTTTTCTTAAAGCAAAAAAAATAAAAATGTATTTATTCTAAGCATTTTTGAAGAAAATGGGATTATTTAAATAAAACCACATATTTAATAACAAACTAAGCCATGATTCGTGTATGACTGACAAACATGCACAGCATTGAGATTTATGTTAATGTTGAACGCGTTTATGTGATTTAAATGGATGGAAATTTTATATGCAGTTTAAATACATAAATCTTAAATGTAGGCCTTAATATTTGCTGAGTGTAATACTCTCATCATTTCCTTAGGGAACAGGGGTGAAAGATTAGGGTGAGAAGAAGGAAGAGAGGATAATGGCAGCTGTGTATCAAACACCTGGATTGTTAGGCTTAGTCGAGCCTTTCATTTACAGAGGAAAGGACAGAAATTACAGGCCAAACCAAGAAGAATTTATGCAGGACAAACTTGCTAAAGGCTTTGAAACAGTCACAGCAAGTGAGTCAGAGACGGATGAACGAACAGGTAGATTTACACACTCGAGCTTCAGTCCCACGCTCACAAAATGTCAGTGTGGTTTGGAGTTGAGAAAAGCTGTGGATGTGACTCATCTGTTGACCTACACTGACCTAAAGGATAATTAGGAACACCACTAATACTGTATGACCGCCTTTCGCCTTCAGAGGACGCTCTATTAGGTTGAGATCTGGTGCCTGTGGGGGCCATTTTAGTACATTGTCATGGTCAAGAAACCAATTTGAAATGATTGGAGCTTTGTGACATGGTGCATTATCCTGCTGGAAGTAGCCATCAGAGGATGGGGACATGGTGGCCATAAAGGGATGGACATGGTCAGAAACAATGCTCAGGTAGGCCGTGGCATTTAAACGATGCCCAATTGGCACTAAGAGGCCTAAAGTGTGCCAAGAAAACATCCCCCACACCATTACACCACCACCACCAGCCTGCACAGTGGGAACAAGGCATGATGGATCCATGTTCTCATTCTGTTTACGCCTCTACCATCTGAATGTCTCAACAGAAATCCAGACTCATCAGACCAGTCTTCAACTGTCCAATTTTGGTGAGCTCTATCAGCCACAATTATCGGTGCATCCCTAGAAATATTCAAAAGCATGAAAGCAGCATGTATATTTCCACTTGTGGACGTTTGGAGATAACTGAAGAGTTTTTCAGGAAACCAGCCGCTTGTTGTTTCCAGTAAAGCTTCAGAAATGAGTGAGAGGCATGAGACAAGACACACTCCCTTGAGTTCGTCCTGTGTCGCAACATAAAGGCAAGAGGAGTAAATGAACACCCGTGGGGAGGGATGGAGAGGGAAGATTGAGCACGTGGGCGAGGTACTTCCTGTTTTCATTTGGGTTAATTATACTCCTCTCCAGAGGAGACTTCATATCTCAAGAGAAGTTCTTCAAAACTGAGGCGCGAGCAGCACTGCTAATGCAAACACACACACACACACACACTCAAACCTCCCTCATGCTTTTGAACAGATGCATACCTCGAATGCAAGGGTAAACAACGTCTGCCAAATGCAAAAACGTAAAAGTCATGATGATTGTAGTGTAAATAACAGTGAGGTCAAACTGTTATCTGACAATTAATGGCTCTACAAAAGATACGGTGATTGCATAAAGCAGAAATTGTCGAACTATGGTTTAAGTTTTTGAAAGAAGTCTTTTATTCTCATCAAGGCTGCAATTATTTAATCAAAAATACATAAACAGTGACATTATGAAATATTATTAAAATATCCATGTATTGTAAATATATTTTAAAATGTAATTTATTATACGTCACATGTTCCTTCATAAATCACTCTAAAATGCTGATTTGTTTCAACCAAACAAAACTTGACAAACTTTATAATCAAAAATTAGGGGCACAATGTCACATAATGGCTGTTCTTATGTAAACTAGATCATTTGCGCAGTTATCTCTGTAATGGCTCTTTCCTGTTTGGTAAAGTGTTTGTTCAAGATGGATCCCTAAGCTGTATAGTTTGGTCTTTTATTGCTGAATGCCAAAAATACACTTGATGACGTACATGTTTGAATACTACAACCTCCTCTGACTCTGAAAATGTACAATTTAGAGAGCGAGTCAGTTTTAAAAGACTTAAAGGAGTAGTTGGCTTTAAAAAAAAAAAAAAACTTCAGCTGATAATTTACTCATCCCCATGTCATCCAAGATGTCCATGTCTTCAGTCGAAAAGAAATTAAGGTTTTTGATGAAAACATTCCAGCATTTTCTCCATATAATGGACTTCAATGGGAACCAAACGGTTCAAGGTCCAAATGAGAGTTTCAGTGCAAACTACAAACTGTTCAAAGGGCTTTAAACGATTCCAGACGATGAATAAGGGTCTTATCAAGCGAAACGATCGCTCGTTTAAGAAATAAATAACAAAGTTTAAGTTTTATACGCACAAATGATCTGTGTGACTCTCCTGTCCGAACTCGTTCATCAAAATGAACAAATCTTTTTTAAAGTCATTTGGTTCATTCAACGAACGAAATGAACGAATTGACTCGGAAAAAGAGTCGTTCGTTTTGATAAACAAGTTCGAACAGGAGAGTCACGAACGTGCGTCACAGAACAGAGCAAGGCGAGCATTTGAGCTTATAAAACTTGAACTTTATTATATATATATTTTTTTTAAATGAGCGATCATTTCGCTTGATAAGACCCTTATTCATCGTCTGGTATCGTAACAAGTAACAATTGAATTCTTGATATCACAAATAAAGTTTTTTTTATACAACTAGTAATAATTGTATTTCTGATATGTGAAATTGGAATTTCAACTAGTAAGAAATCAATTCTTGATATCAACAATTGGTTTTGAATGGCAGCCAATGGTGACATTTCACTAGTGAAAATACAATTGTTGATAACAATAATTATATTTTTGATATCAAAAATGTAATTCTTGATATCAAAAAATTGAATTGTTGATAAAGAATTCATATCCTGGAAATGAATAAAAGTTAAAACGGCTTGCCATATTTATGAGGTTTAACGCGTGCAAAGTAATGAGAATTTACTGTTTTTCGACGTTTGGATGTGGATGAGAACCCTTTGAAAAAGCCAGTGTGGAAACGCCGTTTTCAAATGTAACAGGATTAATGTAGACGTATAGCCTGAAGTGCATTAGTATTCTTGTTGCACTGGCCAGAAGAAGAGCAAGAGGAGGCGGGTGGAGAAAAGCAGCCCATCGTGTCACCGCCGGCATGGGACGCCCGTCCACTTCTAACTGCACACTGCTAAGCAACTGCTAGAGGAAACAGAGAATTTGTACAGTGTTTGGTGGAAAAGATGCGAAATGGTTCTTGAAACTCTTGAAATCTTATTTCATGCATTGCTATTTATCATCTGCATGTCTAAATTTGTCACTTAGCAAAGTTTCAAGTAGTAAAATACATGAAGAGAACTCAAATGAATAAATCAGCAGAGAGGAAGATTACCAGTGAACCCTGAATTTGCAAAGCATTTTGTGAGATGCGTCTCTGAGTAACAGCACAGCTCTATCTGTATCTGTCACATACTGGAAATGAAGGGCGTAACTTAGAAGATCGCTCACATGCAAGATGCAATCAGCATCTTACAGCAGTAAAATGTCACCACATCACTAAATAACAGCATTTGAAAAGCTCTGAATGATGTGAAATCCCACACGAAAAGCACATTTACAACATCTTCATTTAATGCGCCGTGAGACCTGCATCCATCAAGCGCTCATAACACATGGCAGCAATTACCTCTCGCTCAATGACAGCCGATCGACTGAACACAAATAATAATTACCATAAATTACCATTGCAGCGTCTTGGTATACTTGGGAGTACTTACAAACAAAATAACCAATGAACCAATATATTGATTTAAGGGATAGTTCACTTTGGTATGTTTCAGCTTACCTCAAGGGCATCCAAGATGTAGGTGTCTTTGTTTCCGCAGTAGTTTCAATTTTGATATTTGTAGGTCAAACCGTTCGTGTCTATCAGTCATTTAATGGGGGTCTATGGTCACCACCTCAAAGAGAATGCACAGAGAAGTCCAAATTAAACATGATTTAATGACTCGTAAATGTAAGTACACATTGACGGCCTAAGACACGAAACGAGCGGTTTGTGTGAGAAAACGGACAGTATTTATATCGTTTTTACCTCTTGTAAACACAGCCACGTCCAAGTGATCTGAGGCTGTGTTTACAAGAGGTAAAAACGAAATAAATACTGTTAGTTTTCTCACACAAACCGTTCGTTTCGTGTCTTAGACCATCAATGTGTACTTACATTTACGCGTCATTAAATCATGTTTAATTTGGACTTCTCTGTGCATGCTCTTTGAGGTGGTGACCATAGACCTCCATTATATGACTGACAAACAAGAACGGTTTGACCTAAAAATATCAAAATGTAAAACTACTGCGGAAACAAAGACACCTACATCTCGGATGCCCTTGAGATAAGCTAAAACATATAAAAAATTAATTTCAAAGTGAACTATCCCTTTAATCTGCTAGTGTTTGCTCTTTTATATAGAACATTGCTATTACCTGATAACCCACTCCCTTGGCTGATTATCAAACATGGTGGTTTCAACATCTGCAGGACCTAAATCAATCAGTACCAACTTTTCAGTTTTCAAAAATGTTTGTGAATAATTTAATAAACAGTGTCATATGCCATTCTGAACCATTGAATGATTATTCGATAATTGTGTCAAAAATGAAACACCGCAGTCCTTCAAATCTAGATGCAAATGAGAAATAGAACCCATGCAGGGACAAATGCCACTTAGATGCACAAAATGTCCTTTCTTTTGACTCTCTTCTGTGGTTTTATTCTCCTCAAATACACCGGTCAAGATGCAGAGCGAGGGAAAATAGTACCTGATTCAATTAGATTCAAATTAGTGTGGAAAGGAAAAGTCGCTCTGTTTTGTTTGGAGGTCCCGTTCCAAAATTAGTGAACCATTTTCCCTGTGGATTCAACTCAAGAGGCTTGGAGCTTAATCAAGTGGAAATTGGGGAGAGACAGTGGGGGTAGAAGGACAGAATGAGGCAATTGTTCAACTCGCTCTTTGATGTCAATGCAATGACCCCAACAAAAATATACCAAGCTGTTGCACACATAAGTTGAGAAAAATGCAACATAAACGAATCACGTGCACGATTATAGGACAATACGGGCTGTATGTACAAACAAATCCAAAACATCGCGCCTCGGTCGCCGTCAGCGGAGCATCAGCACTGTAAATGGATTCTCGTCTCTTCAGACAGGCCATTATGAGGCAGATGTATGTATTGTTATATCTAATCTGTTCTTTTTCTACATAATTCTCCCTTCAGCATCTCAGAAAGCACACAGACAAACTCCCAGCGCCTCTATTGTGTTGCAGAGCTTTTCTCATGCATGAGTCAGGGCTGCAGATAATCACATTTTCCTGAGAAAGGCTTAGTCGTGCAAAGTAGCGCAAGTGTCTCTATAAGAGTAAAGAGATGCATTAACAGGAGATGCAGCGTAACATCTTCAGCAGAAGTGCTCTGGGAACAAGTGTCGTCGATACAGCCCATGCAGGAGCAGGAGGTCAATGCAATGCTGATTTTCTGCTCACAACTTTGGAAATATTACTATTTTTAATGCATTTGAGCCAAAAAAAAGTCTCTTCTGCCCATACAAGCCTGCATTTATTTGATAAAAATACAGTAATATTATGAAATATTATTACAGTTTTAAATAATGGTTTTTTTATTTGAATATATGTAGAGTTCAGATCTAAAATGACCATTTTTATCAAGCTTGTATATTAAAGTTCAGTAATTTCACTTAAATGACAATTAATAGGTAATCTTCATTGCCATTTAAGTGAAATTACTGAACTTAAATATACAAGCTTGATAAAAATCATCATTCTAGAAGAAAATTTCAAATGGCACTTAAAGGCTTTTGCATCTGAACTCTTCATATTTTAAAATGTAATTTATTCCTGTGATTAAAAGCTGAATTTTCAGCATCATTACTCCGGTCTTCAGTCACATGATCCTTCAGAAATCATTCTGATATGACGATTTATTATCAGTGTTTTGCTGCTTAAGATTTTATATAACCTGTGATGCTTTTTTTTCAGGATTCTTTGATGAATGAACAAGTTTTAAAATGGATATCTTTTTTTGAGATATCAAATCAACATGTAGAATGATGTGTGACTCTGAAGACTGGAGTAATGATGCTGAAAATGTAACTTTGAATCACAGAAATAAATTTGAAATAGTAATGCCTTCAAACTTTTGACAGGTACTGTATGTGTGTGTATATAAATATATATCACAAGAGGTGCAAAAAACTGCAAAAAAAATAAATAAATTACACAATATTTACCCAATTTTGACAAAATAACATTTGAAAACAGTAAATGTGCACTCCAATTAGGCATCTCAAATATAATCTGATTAATCAGCCTGAACAACCATACGTAAAACAAGCTCTTTCCCAACATGCATGTGTATGTAATGTCACCACTACAAAAATGATACTTAAAACCAGCAAAAGGTCATTTTGATGGTTCTAAGGTCTCAGCAAACCATCTTAGGCTGTTTTTAAATAGCAGGGTTTCCTTTAAACATCATAAAATAATTATTACGGCTTTTGAGATGCTCTCTTTCTTTCACTTGTTGCACACTCTGCATGTTGAGTTCGAGATTATCCAGAAGCAGAATCAGAGTCTCTTACCTTGTGTGACTGAGATGCAGAGTAGCGATGCGTCGCGTCAGTTCCGCGCGTCTCCGTCGCGTTGCGCGTTTGAGCGCAGATGAAGGAATGTGGGTGACCGTGTGAAAGTGGCAACGCTTAACTGGCATTATTTTCTAACTTCCACCCACTCCGAATGGAAACAGCCACTTGTCAATGGCAGAGGAGGTTCTCTCGCGCAGCACAAAGTAGGAACATTTGCATTTCTCCGACCCTCCCCTCGCTTTTCACGGATGGCATTGTGTGGCGCGGTCGGGGTCCTTATTTGGCCCCCGATTAAATCCTCACTGGCCTGCGCTCAAAAAAAAAAAAAAAAAAAACGACGTATAGTTATAGCCTGACACATCACGTCAAGACCTAGTATTTACTATATTCTCTTCTGAAATGTGTTGAACGAGACGACACGAATTTACAAAAAACATTTTGGTGCAACAAGTGTCATCGTAAAAAGGAAAAGACACGTGACACCACATTTTGAGGTTCCTCAGACTGACAGAACCCTCTGATGAACATGTCCTTGTCAGAGATCCTCAGATCTTGTTGTATAGTGGCATTAATTGATCATATATCTCAAGTATTTCCTTTGCAGTGTGGGTCTTTAAAGTTCTTGAAGAAACTTAAGGGTTCTTGAGAGAGAGAGAGAGAGAGAGAGAGAGAGAGAGAGAGAGAGAGAGAGAGAGAGAGAGAGAGAGAGAAGGGTTCTAGAAAATTCCTTCAGTCTGACGACATGGATTTTCAAACATTTTAGTATTTAACATTTTGTCTTTTAAAACTATGTAAATATACATTTTTTTGCAATTTACTTGTGACAGATTAAAGTCTAAAAGGACTATCTTTTTTATGATGCAGTATTAGAAAAACGTTTTAGCAAAATGTTAAAATAGTTTAAATAAAATAGAAGTAAGCTATAGCATGTCAGCATATCAGTTTCATAATGTTTTGTGGCCTTTGGTTTGTGTCTCTTTAAATCTTTCCAAACCACTTCATAAAATTACACAAATCTGCATAACAAAAATAATCAAAAGAAACGATGGTTTTAAAATTAAAGGGGTGTGACTGTGACAGATGCATTTCTAAAACAATGTTATTATGACAAGGACATTTTGCATGCACAGAAGAAATAGCAAAATGTTCTTTAAAATTGTATCAGATAAAATAGAATAGCTTGTCATGTTTGCAAGACATTTGACAGGTAAACTACCCAGCTGCATATAAAACTTTGTTTAAAAAATATAATAACATAAAAATGTCCAAATATATTTTGTATTTGCAAGTTATGAAAATAACTTAGAAATATAATACAATATAAAAATAAAATAATCCTAACGATCTCGCCGCAAGATGGCGTTGGAGCCCGCATTCAGAATGCACAGCATTCAAATCCAGTTCTAATGGTTTATAGCAGAGCCATGGCTCTGGTTTGAAGGTACTGTACTATTATGTAAAAAAGATTATTTATTAGTCATGTAAGCAAAACGATGCTTAAGCAAGAGGGTAACAACAGAACAACAGAGACTGACAGATCCGATTAAAGGGCTAATGTTAATGTTATGAGAATAATAAAATATGGGATATTTTACAGAAAAATACTAAAACGGGAAGACAGCGGGAAAAGAGGCTGTCTTTTCTTTATCCCAACTCTGCTGCTGTATGTTTACATGCGCGAAGCTGCCAACATGGCCGCCACGCCAGTAATGACGTCACGACGCCCAAGCTGAAAGTTATGCTAAAAGCGGTAGGTATATTAATATTGAAAAGCAACACAACTTTATGGCACTGTGACAACCACAGAAGGTAATCTACAGGCATAATGACAATATTATATTAATAAATATCACCTACCATGTTAAATGGACTTCGTCGTCGACGATGCCAAGCAGGTTAGTACTATACAACTCCGTGGCTAACATGTCTTGCCACTTTGCGCTCATCCAGGCCTCGGGACTGCCGAACAGCATTTTCTTTCTCGGGACACAGCTGAGAGGCAGATATTCACAGGTTGACCGCCTCCTGTACCCGGTCCTCCATTATGGCGAGACAACAATAACGACTGGGGTCTCGCGAAGTTTAATGACAAATACTGCTCTTTTTTCAAAATAAACTTACATTCTAAACTACTTAGAGAAACAATATCTAAGGCTGCATCAAAAGGTAGTTTCGCGTCTGCTGCCATGTTGAATCCATAAACAAACTGCTTCGGTGTGTCGCATGTCGTAATCGTCTTGCTGCTCCCTCCCCGTTCTGTGATTGGTTCCCTAAATCTGGAGGCGAAAATCTGGACCATGGTATCCAGACCATAGATATCCACAGGGCCTGAAATTAACACCCGACCACCTGCGGGTGAATTTTGCTATTGGCAGGTACGGTCAATCTACCTGCCACATTGGCAGGTGGCCAATGAGAATTGAGTGATTCATTAGGATTTTTACATTTTCAACGAAGTCCGCCATTGCGTTGGACTTTAGCTAAAATGTGGCGGCACATTACTGGGGTAAAGAGGCCAGCTGAAACAATGTCAAAATGTCCGGTGCCCGGTAACTCTACCAGTAATAACAATATTAATTTAGTGCATAGTTAACGATTCCTGAACGCTGTAACTAAAAGCTGTTAAGACCTTTCTACGGGACTGTGGCGGATATTGGTGAGCCTGGGTCAGGTCAGTTTGCGTTTTTATTTAATGGAATTTGTTTACAGTACAGAATACACAACAACATTATTTTGGTTTAATAAACTTTATTTAAACTTGGAGTTGAGTGCGCACACTATTTAACGTGTAGTTTAAGTTTATTCTTACCGTTCTTTTTGTTTGTTTGTTTGTTTGATACAGTCCCGTGAGCTGGTGCACCATCAAAAGGGGTTTGAGTGGAAACATTGGACGTATTTATATGGTTCCGGCAGATGATCGGGCCACAACCATTTCGGTTCCTTTTCCCGGTGAACTCCAAGGACCATTTTGTTTGGTTTTCTTTTGTTTGTTTTTATAAGCTCAAATGCTCGCCTTGCTCGGTTATGTGATGCACGTTCGTGACTCTCCTGTTCGAACTCATTCATTAAAATGAACACATCTTTTTTCGAGTCATTTCTGATCCTGTAACGTTTTCATCAAAAACATTCATTTCTTTTCGACTGAAGAAAAAAAGACATGATGGACATCTTGGATGACATGGTGAGTAAAAATTATCAGCAATTATTTTTTTAAAAGTGAACTACTCCTTTAATTACATTTAATGGATTACACTTTCAATAAAAAAAACGTTTCTAAAAGGTGTTTTTATACACGTTGAGGCTGAGATTTAGTTGCATGTACACCGTTCTAGCCAGCCATCGAGTGACGTCTCGAGCACTTTTTTTTTTTTTTTGGATTTCTGATTTTTTTTTAATTTTTTTAAAGTAAAGAGCATTACAATCAAAGTAGCAAAAAATAAAAGAAATAATAAAAAGTATCGAAAAATAATCAACGGTACAGTTAAAGTAATAAAATAAAAAAAAACACATTTAATCACATAAAACGTCTCGAGCACTTCTCCCATCACTACTACTCGCAGTTGACGTGTCTTTGATGGGCGTGGTCAATATGAGAGGTGTGTCTAAATTGTGGGCGAACTTTTGGCGCATGTTGAACAAGTACTTTGTTGGTTGTGAGTCACCATAGACTGTAAAAAGTTGTGACAGTAGCACCACTGTCTTTTCTAATGAGTAAATTGAGTAATGAGCAATTCTACTTAATTTATATAAAGAATTAAAGGCAGATTTCAAATGCAGTAGATGTATTTTATTAATATATAAAAACAAATGCATACGTATAAACCATGATAAATATGCATATGCGGTATAATCATACAGTAAAATGTTTATATTCATATAGTTTATCATTTTTAAACATAAAGGATATTTTAGCATTCAAACTGGCAGTGGTGATATTTCCTCTGGTAAGAGGGAGACGTTCAGTTCATGGCAGCTCTCCCAACGGAGAAATAGCCTTTTTCTTTTTTCTTTTTTTCTTTTTTTAGAAAAGCTACAGAGCAGCACCATTCACCTGAGATCCATGTTTGGGAGAAAATACTTGAAGAGAAACACAAAACCACATCCGAGTGACGGACAAAAAGCCATGGCCAAGCAGATCATGATGGCTAAATTGTACAATCATTTTATATATGGAGTCATTCCTTCTATGCAGTACATTTCATTACATGTCCCCCATCATATATGTCATAATATACTGGATAAAATCTTCCTTCTTTTATTAGAATTAAATGAACACAGAGGGGAATATCTATAGACCCAAGGAAATCAAATTCAATTATTTAATTTGGTTTGAATCAATATTCATTTTCCTTAGGTCTCAAATTGAAATGTTTTCTTGGGTATATATTATATATGGGAAAAAATATATAGATTTTTATACTGATAATAGATTTATAGGTCCTCAATATTATTTAGCATCCTGTAAAAATCCTTTTAACTCTGTTTTTTGTAATATTTTTGCTACAAGTCGGTTTCTGTCCCTCTAAACCATTCAATCCCACTCAACCACAAATCTGTATAATAAACATAATCAAAATACGAAGAGAAATTAAGTTGACGTTCTCATGTAAACGGTCAGCAATGACTAACTTTAGCTCTATTTTCATAAGTGCCTGAGTTTGACCGGAGCAGATTTCTGAATATCTGATATATGCCGTGTTGGGTGTGTAACGAATGACAAATAACACGAGTTATATGTAATCAGGTCACTTTTTTCAAGTAACTAGTAAAGTAAATTTACAACAGAGTTACTTTTTTTTAAATAAGTAATGCAAGTTACTTTGTTTTCAGTATTCCTCAAAATGAATAAAAACAGTGAAATGATGAAGTAACAGTGTTGTACTTTTTGAGTTTGTTTGAGCGGCGCCCTCTACTGTACAGGCATGCATTTGCATTTCCTTCAGCCTGATGCTTATTCATTTCACTTTTGGTGTGAATATATAAATACAGCTTTTTTTGTAATTAAAACTCAAACTAGGAAGCCCACCCCAGGAGAGAAACAACATTATTTCCCACAAAAGGTAACTAAGTAACCCAGTTAGTTACTTTTTTTAGGGAATAACACAATATTATAATGCTTTACCTTTTAAAAGTGACTTTCCCCAACACTGAATATACGCTTTTATATATATATAAAAAAAAAACCTTTCTGAACATCCGTATTGCAGAACAGGAATGACCCTTGAATGAGGCCTGGGATTACGTGATCAATGATTCCACAGCTTTATGACAGCAGAGTTTCCGCTCCGTGAAAGGACTTAAGGATCGTCCCGTCGCAGGGTGGAGTCATGACTGATGGTAGTGGTGGTAGTGGTGATGATGATGATGTTCGTGATGATGGTGGTGTTCATGTCGCTGGACCACAGGACGCATGAAGCCGGCGTTCTGCTCGCGGTCCGGCGCAGGTGAGGGTTGTTTTGAAGGAGACAGGGCTTGTTCTCTGGCTTTGGCTCTCACTCTCTTGCTGTGACTGTGCTGGAGAGGGTGTTGGTGACCCGACGGGGCTTGAGGCTGGTTCTGCTGGGGTAGATGGTACACATCCTGAGCCCCTGAGACATGCATGGAGGGATAGTAGCCGTGGCACTTGCTGATTTTGGCCGCGGCCTGGCCACCAGCTGCTCCTTTGGACGTCCCCTTGGGGGATCTGATGAACTGAGGGCCGCTGCGCACGCGGGGATCCAGCGCCACACAGTGGTCGGACATGACCTGCGACCGGCGCTGATGGGCCTGTGTCTCGGGCTCGTGGGACCGGGAACGACTCTGGTTGTGTGGAGGCCGTGAGGCTGGCTCTTGTTGGGCCGCAGGAGGAGAGGTACCTTTGCAGAAAGAGAACATTTTTAATATATAAGATAATATATTTTTTTAATATATAAGATAATATTTTAATAATATATAAGAAATAATAATATATAAATTAATATTTAATAATACATATGATCATATTTTAATAATATATAAGATAATATTTAATAATATATAAGATAATATTTTAATAATATATAAGATAATATTTAATAATATATAAGATAATAATTTAGCACTTTCATAGACCCCCATTGGCTATATAAATGCAGTCCAATATTTTATAAAGGATCAGCACAATGAAACATATTTTTTTAATAAAGAATCTGAATAAAATTAAGATATTTATATTTTGTAAATAGGGCTATGCAAAGATTAATTGCGATTAATCACGTCCAAAATAAAAGTTTTTGTTGTTTAGATAATATATGTGCTGTGTATAATTATTTTGTATTTATAAATACATATGCATGCATGTATACAGTATATTTAAGAATTATTTGCATGTAAATACTGTATATATATATATATAAAATATTTGATATATGAATAACACATTTTCTTAAATATATACATGCATGTGTGTAAACATACACTTTTATTTTGGATGTGATTAATCGCAATTAATCTTTGCACAGCCCTATTTGTATAGTATAAGTACAATAACACAATTAATGAATACTATGTGATATTCAGAATTAAAGAAATTATATTTTATAAGGGGTCAGCACACTGAACAATTAATTTCATATAATCTTTTACATAAAGGATCAGAAGAAAATTAAGATATTTATATGTTTAAAGGATCAGCACAAATAACTTTTTTAAGGAATAATATATTGGATAAAGAAAATGAAGCCTGATTTTAGGGAAATTAATAAAAAAAAATAACCAGCAGGACAAATACTACCATGATGAGGACTTAAAATAATATCATGCTATTTCTTGAGCATGTATGAAATAATGTCAAATAAAAGTAATAAATTAATGTCCTAAAATGCACATATATTTATTCATGCAAAATTTGACTGGTGGGTTTTGTCAGACACCATTCAGTGATTGTAAAATATTGTAATAAGGAAATTCTGAAGTGAAATGTGGCCATGAGATTCTCCCTATAATCTCTAATCATGTTTTTCTGTGAACAGTGTAATACACAACTCACTCGTGTCAGTGTTAAAGATTGTTTTTCTTTGCTATCATGCACACGTTGAGGAAAATCTTACTGTCAAATCTGGAGGTGTAGTTCTCTATTCCAGCCAGATCCAGGTAATGATTTCTTCTTTCTGTGTTCTCATCCACGCAATAGTGATTCCTCTCGTGAGCTTCATCAGGCTGACCTCTGTCACATCACCGGAAAAAAAACATCCATCATGCGTTAATACAGCACATGTGGACATATATACGGCAGTATAGTGAAGTTCCAGCATGCATGTTAGACATGCAACACAATACTAGATCTCTCACATTATAATCCACAACTGCACCCAAACAACCCACCCACTCTTTTGCAGTTTCCCAGCATGAACATTAGCAGCTAACCTGATGTGTGTGTGTTGCCGTCTCTCCTCTGTGTGAGCCGATTCGATGCGACTCAAACGACTCGCTTCTTTCTCTGAAGAGGGATCAAAGGAAGTTAGGTTCAAACAAAGTGAAGTTAAGTTGTTAATGGTTGCTTTGAATGATTCTTATTCGATCATAAATTAGAGTGTGTGAACTCTAACAGTGTGACTGAAGTGTTTGATTCATTTGTTATGATTCATCTGATCTTTTGGGTTGTTTGTGTCCATATAGACAGAAACCAAATGTATTTATTTGTGCACAATAAAACCTGTGATAATAGAGTAAATAAATAACATTGCGATTAATATTGTGATATTACTCTCTGCCATAATTTTGTGTATTGCGACAATGGACCCATAAATTATCCAGCTGAAATAAAAAAAAATTACATTAAAAGGATATGGCAGATGCTTTTATCCGAATTTAAGGTTTGCATTTGATCAGTTCATGCATTCCTAGGGAGTTGAACCCGGCCATGACATGTGGTTATAAATGTACAGTATGTGTGTTTTGCAGAGTCGCACCGGTCCCGGCGTGTGTCCCTTCCCTCCTGCGAGCTCCAGGCTCTGGAGAGACCGTCAGCTTGACTCGGAGGGTCTTTGGTTTGCTTTTACACGAGTGATTGACGGAGGCATCCACCACGTCATAGATAGTGTGCATCAGACTGGACATGTCCTAACACACAACACACACACCACACATCATGAATGCATTCTCATTCTCATGCATTTTAATGAATGTCAGGTGCTGAACGTGTATTAGCAAGTTTGTTTACGGCAGGCTGGTTCATAATCATTGATCAGCATTAATATTGCATGAACAAGCATGCAACACGACATGTGCAACACCGCTGCTTCACTTAAGGCTGATACACTGAAGTAGATATTTTACCTCCTTCGTGACTTTTCCACTGTTGTCAAAATCGTAGAGGGTAAAGACCCACTCCTGCCTGTTGTCGTCAACCAGCGACACGTTACACTCCAGATCCTGAGAGATCAGAAAACACACACATGCAGTTACACGCATGGCCAGCAGGAGGCTGTCAACAACCGTCACAGAAATGATTCACTCAAAACTGAAAACATGTCATTTTGATTTCTTTGCTTAATTGGACAATGCAGAATAACATTACTGCACAGAGTTGGCAGCTAAAAACAGAATAAATGTAAATAAAATATAAATATAAGATTACAATAGGTTCAAATACAAACTAAATGAAAATCAGACAAGTAGGAGTTTGAAAATAAAAACTGAACTAAAGAAAAATGAAAACTAAATAGTCATTTAAAAATAAAGAATAAAAATGACAAAGCACAGACAATTACTAAAAATGTATAGTATGTATATGTAGTGATTACTTTCGTTTCTGGCGTTATGGCATTCCTACACTGTGTCGGAGATCAGTCACAAACATGATCCCTGCACGATCCCATCTATAGCGTCTTATTAACTCACTGTCATTGTCTGCAACACATTTTTTCTCCCTCTTCATCTTTCTGCCATTTTCTCCTCTGCCTCTTAAAAGTCCTCATCCGTACTCATAACAATTTTGAACTTAAGACCTTTTTTAAGGGTTAAGATGCTTTCTAAATTACTTTTTTCTGTACTAGGATTTTTTTTAATTTTAAGAGTAAACGAATTTTGCCACTAGGAGCGACTCTTTGCACTAAGATTCTTTATGAATATGGGCCCAGGTCCATATATGAGGTCACTGCATTCAGCTTCTGTTTCTTGCTTGAACTTACATTCAGACTGATGCGCTTCTTCCCTTTGCAGGTTTCCTTCAGGTCTCTCTCTCCATCTTCAGACGGCAGAAACTGAAGAAAACGCTCACATCCGTCAGACTTTTCTGGAGGCAAAATCACTAAACACACATACACACACACAAATCCAGTGAGTAAACTACACTGAGGGCAGAGTTCCAGTACAAATATCTAAACAATCCTATATCAAGTTACATTTATTTGAAGAAAAATGACTTCAAGGAATAGTTCACCCAAATAATAGACAGCTATGCATGTTCATAATGAGATTGTAAAAATAATTTTTATGAATTGAGTGGATTAGTCCCAAATTTCAGAAGAGACTCTCTTTATGAACTTTCTGAAGCGTAGCTGTCAATGGAGGGACAGAAAGCTCTCAGATCTCATCAAAAAGATCTCCATTTGTGTTCTCAAGATGAACTAAAGTCTTGACATGAGGGTGAATAATTAATGACAGAATTATCATTTTTTCTGAAAATTTTAATATTTACCTGATAAATCAAAATTAAATACAAGAACAAATATCTGTCAATGGGGTCAGACTTCATTGGGAACCAAACGGTTCAAGGTCCAAATGAGACTTTCAGTGCAAACTGTTCAAAGGGCTTTAAACGACACCAGACGATGAATAAGAGTCTTATCTAGGACCCTTCGAGTCATGACTCGAAAAAGATTTGTGCATTTTGATGAACGAGTTCGAACAGGAGAGTCAAGAACGCGCATCACAGAACAGAGCAAGACGAGCATTTGTGGTTATAAAACGTACACTTTTTTATTTATTTCTCAAATGACCGCTCGTTTCGCTTGATAAGACCCTTATTCATCGTCTGGAATCGTTTAAAGCCCTTTGAAGCTGCACTGAAACTCTCATTTGGACCTCGAACCATTTGGTCCCCATTGAAGTCCATTGTATGGAGAAAATCCTGGAATGTTTCATCAAAACCTTCACTTCTTTTCGACTGAAGAAAGAAAGACATGGACATCTTGGATGACAAGGGGGTGAGTAAATTATCAGCAAAAGTTTTAAAAAAAAAAAGTCAACTACTCCTTTAAGCTGATTTTCTGACCCCACCGGCAGATATTCGTTCTTGTAAAATCAACATGAAATCAAAATGTATTTTTTATGAAATATTGCATGATTTATTTTTTGCACAACATTATTTTTTTTCTCTCTCTCTTGCAACATCTGATCCACCAATAGCAAACCACAACCATCCAATCAATTCCCCACAGACAAAATCAAGCCCCGCCCTACGTTTGTTCATTTCACTCAGATATACCACAAAATCTATTTTTTACAGTCTATGATCGCAACTTCAGTTTCATACCACTCACATCGTTTTGATAAATCTCTCAGAGAAAAAGACACCATATCTTGTCATTGTACATCTCCATTCTCAAATAGCTCAATGAGATATTTGCACTGGAAAAGAAGACACATATTCAAACAGCACAGCTGTGTGTGAATACACACCCTGTAGAGGGCAGCGGTGTCCGTCCTTCAGCACACAGTCCTGCAGCTCCTGGAAGAGAAACACAGATCAAGAGAGGTGTTAGTTCAATACTCAGAAACCACAACGCCTCCATCTGAAGCATTTCCTCCTCAGGGACGGAAAAACCATGATAGTGTCGCAGGAGATTAAATCTCACTGCAGAATACCTTCCACCTTCCACCCAAAAGCAACAGAGAGAAACAGTCGAGTTCCTGAAGTAAAAAACGTAATCCTATTAATTTTCTCCATAGAGAATTGCACACTATTGGTTATGCCAGTTTCGCGGTGCTGCGTTGTAATAGTGCTGACCATAATTGCATTTGTGCATTTGGCAGATAGACGCTTTTATTTGATCAGTTCATGAAATACTTGCATATTTACTCCATTATGTCTCATCTACCACGTTTCCTTTTCTCTGGTGATTTCAGAGATTATGATTAACATTAACATGAAAAATGTGGGGGTTTTGTTTCTAAAGTATCACATGGAAGTAGTTAAATCCAGGAATACGCCTGACACGGAGACCGAAGCAGATGAGACTGAGGTCTGTCATAATCACCATCAGAAACAGACTAAATCATCTGCAACCACAAAAATGCACCACGGTACACGGTGTACAAATCCCAACCTGCTCGTGTAAGATAAGCAGTCAACCACAACCATGTTCATGAAGTCTCCTATGCTAATATTGCGAAATATTATTACCATTTAAAAAAAAACATTTTCTATGTGAATATATTTTATGTAATTTGATCAAAGCTGAATTTTCAGGATCATTACTCCAGTCTTCTTCAGTCACATGACACCAAAACATTTCTGATTATTAATATTGAAAACCAATGTCACTGAAAATGACATTATAAATGTCTTTAACTTTTGATCAATTTATTGCATCCTTGAATTAATTTCTTCTTACTGACCCCAAACTTTTGAACAGTAGAGTATAGATATAGATATAGTGTAGATATAGTATAGATACACACACAACAAATGCAAACCTGTCAATATCAATGATTTGAACGTTTAGTTTTTTTTAAAATTAGAATTCAAATTACAAACATACAAGCATCACAGTTCGTAAACAAATATTATATATCGAAAAATAAATAAACACCAGAATAAAGTTTATATTAAAAAAATTGTAATTAAATAAATCAAAATACTAAATCAAAAATCTATATATATATATAAAAATCAAATTTTCAATTGAACATTTTAGAGTATATATCAGTTACTGGCACAGCTTATATATATATATATATATATATATATATATATATATATACAGTATATCGGTTTCCATTTGGAAACATTTTAAACATGGCCTTGACTAGCTTGACTAGCTATTAATTAACCTAGTAAAATAAAGAGGTTTACAATATTACTAGGGCTGTCAAACGATTAATCGTGATTAATCGCATCCAAAATAAAAGTTTGTCTACATAATATATGTGGGTGCACTGTGTATAATTATATTGTATATATAAATACACACACATGCATGTTTATTTAAGAAAAAAAAAAAGTTATATATAAATGTTAATACAGTATATACATAAAAATATTTCTTAAATATATACAAGCATGTGTGTGTATTTATATATACACAATAATTATACCCACATATATTATGTAAACACAAACTTTTATTTTGGATGTGATTAATCGCGATTAATCGTTTGACAGCCGATCTCTACAATCAATTTAAGTAATAATATGTTTCCCTTCAAGCGGTATTGTATTATTTGTTTTAAATGACAAACTTTCAACATTTGGTACCAATGAGGTGTGATTCTTGTTCTGTCTTACAAAAACTGTTTAAATTTTAAAATGAGCAAGTTTGTGGGATATATAGTGTGTAATATTTTCAAATGTAATTCCCTAACTTTGTTTATGATACAAAATCTAAAAGGAACAAGCCACGCCCTATGCAAATCAATCTCATAAAAAAGAGAATTCCAGAAATCAATGATTTTTATGCTGGAAACCCTTTCTGACACAGTCATCCAACGACCAAAGAGAACCTCCGAGAGGCGGGTCCAGGAATCCAATAAGCTGTATTGATTTCAAACGGATCCGCCTCCAGGTTTAAACACAGAACGCAACACTGAGACGATTGCCAGCCGCAGAACGGCCATGTTTTCTCTAAAGTCACGTGTCTGAGAGGCATGAAAGCTCAGTGAACTCATTACCACCCAGAGCAACAGATGCATCCCAGAGAACACTGCATGCAGGATCTGACCGCCCACTGAATTTTAAAGGCTGACACATGGTATTTTACCCATAATGCCATCACCCACTGAGGCCCTTTTTAAGCAGCAATGTGTGGACCATATGGTTAATTAAGAGAGAGCTGGTTCCAATCCACAGTTGAAGAGAAAACAGGCCCTGGTTTCTTTATCGACTCGCGCTGCCTTCCATCTCTGACTCCTTGAGCTCAAACTCCCCAGATAAATCACAACAAAGACTGTGAGTGTGGAGAGAGGGCATGTGCATGTGTGTTCTGCCATTATTGGTGGAATAAGCGTGTGACGTGTCGTATCAGATCTCTTGAGACAGGACTGTTTGTTGCTGCTTCATGGCTTTCTTGTGTTTCTTGT